>NW_023339796.1:12316606-12349547 GCF_004916995.1 Morone saxatilis | reverse complement strand
ATGTGATTTCTGTGCATGTCTTTGTGAACAACAAGACCAGTTTTCTTGTACAGTCGCTCAAGCTGTCGACCTTTGGCTTTCATCTGCCGTAGTTCGGGAGTGAAGTGTATATGGGGGTGTATCATTGACAGTATACTAAGTGTACCATTGACAGTGATAATAATAATAATAATACACTTTATTTCTGTAGCACAATTCATGCATTAAAAACTGCTTTACATAACAAATAACAAATACGTGTGTGTACATAACAATACACAACAAAAACAAACAATAGTTCTGATCCTTAAATGTTCATCTGTTTTTTGTTTTTTTTCTAGTGAAGTAAATCAAGAAACATATTTTGGCTTTCATAGAACATAAAGGCTATCAAAATGAAGAATTCAAAAGAAATAATAATTACTGACGATATATATTGTATATCATTCTTTATCAGAATAATATATAATGAAATAAATCTCATTCCCATTATTGACCGATACTTTAATTGGCCTTGATATAAACTGTGCTCCTCTATATCACAACAACAGACTTAACTCAGAATAAAAGAATATGATTTTTAAATGAAAGAAAAAAACAAAATCAAACACTTTCTGACGTGTCAAATTCTTACCTTGGTCAGTTCAGTTTATATGGCTGTGTATTGTGTATATGTGTATTTATTTGTCTTGTCCAGGTGTGTTTGTTTGTCTTTTTTTATTTACTGTCTCTTTTACAAAAGAGATCTTGATCTCAGTGAGATTACCTGATTTAATTAAAGGTTATAGATCCATATTCTTATACAGAATAGGCCTTTTTCATTGAAGGCATTTTGACATGTTTTAGTTTCTGACAGTCACAATGTCTGCATCCAGTTAATAACATTTACTACTAGATAAGATATTTTGTCAGCTGACTCGTAAATTGTCCTGTTGCATGATTCCAGATGTCTTTTTGTTTTTTTTACTGACTTCAAATTATATTAAATCATTTCTTATTTGATAATAAATCTAAACTTCCTATTAATGTAAAGTAATATAACTGTTTTGTGTGTTTTACCACCAGTGGAGTTGAACCCAGTCCTCCTCCCTCTAGACTGGCTTCTGGGTACCTGGGAGTCAGATGAACCTGGGGAGGGCTGTTTTCCTACCATAAAACCTTTCCACTACTCAGAGACACTGACCTTCAGCCATGTGGGACAACCAGTCATCAACTTTATGTAGGTTTATGTAGGCTTTCAAGCCAGTTTCACCTGCGACCACACCCAGCATCGTTGACGGGTGTGGTCAGAAGTGAACTTTGTCTCACCTGTAACCTCACCCATCACTGGTTACTCAGGTATTGAGCAAACCAGTACATAACTGCAGCAAGCTGAGAAGTTTGACCACTGGGGGTCAGCGAAAGCAACATTTTCAGCGGGTGTTACCCTTTTAAACTTTATCACAGTAACAATATTAGGTACATTCTTTTTTAAGAGGGCGGGTCTTTGCTTTGACAGTTTGTTTGTTTGCAGTCTTTGTTACCCACTGCCATGAATTATCTCACAAGAGGTTTTAATTCAACTTTATTGTAAATCTAGAGACACAATAGAAACGGTACAAGCAGAAAAATGCCAGACCAAACCGTCCACCAGTCAGAACATTTGAATGCAGTATTATAGAACAAAGCCCTGTGAGTGTTATTTATAGAAGTTTTATAGAACAGTGACTAGGTGTATTAGTCACTCTTATGTAACTGAACTAGATTTTAGATTTTCTGGTCAGTTAAACTAACTGTAAATGTGTTTGTCAAGACTAGAATTTCAAAAACTGATGCCTGATTCCTGTTATTTAGAAACTCTGTTTGACAGACTTCAGCTGATTCCTCACTGTTTCAGGTTCAATGCCTTCCACGCAGAGACCAAGAAGCCGATGCACAGGGAGTGTGGCTTCATTCGAATGCAGCCGGGAACCAACAGAGTGGCATTCATCATCGCACAGAACTCAGGTAGTTGAATCAGTTGCTTAATGTGGATATGCAAAATGTTTTTTCTCAATGTATTTTGCATTCGTTATATTAAATCTCACTCAGGGCCACAGTGACAGCTTAATGCAGAAACATGAATACGTGGCAGTTACACACACACACACACGGCTTTATCTTTGTTTTGTCTTACTTTTGCTGTCTTTGTGCAATTCAGATCATGAATTTAATGATTTAAACGGCTTTAAAACTATTTCCAATGTATATTTTTGAAGATTTAAGGGCGTGTGTGTGTGTGTGTGTGTGTGTGTGTGTGATGTGTGTGTGTGTGTCGTGTGTGTGTGTGTGTGCTGTGTGTGTGTGCTGTGTGTGTGTGTGTGTGGTGTTGTGTTGTGTGTGTGTGTGTGTGTGTCTGTGTGTGTGTGTGTGTGTGTCGTGTGTGTGTGTGTGTGTGTGTGTGTGTGTGTGTGTGTGTGTGTGTGTGTGTGTGTGTGTGTGTGTGTGTGTGTGTTGTGTGTGTTGATTTTAAGGGCTAGCGTACTGTCTTTGTCTAGCGGCCAAGCGCGCACACACTTCACACATGTTTTGACTTCAGTGCATCTTTTGGTGCAGGTCTGGTGGAGATTGAGGAGGGAGAGCTGACAGGGCAACAACTGAACCTGCAGAGCCAGGCTGTGGCCAGAATCTCTTTCGCCAGGGAGCCGCATGTACAGCAGGTAGAACAGATTCTCTCTGATCACACACTCATCGTCAGCATTAATTACTTCAGTTAATTCGCTAAGATCAAATGCTGCCCACAAAGTCAACAGAACCTTTCTCTGGAAGTTATTTAAATCAATAAAGTAACTTTTATTTTCAGTCTCCTCACCTGCTCTTTTCCATCTTTCAGATTTCAAGAGTGTTTCAGCTGCGACCAGATGGGAGGCTGGAGCAGACAGTTTCCATGGCAACAGACAGCCAGGCACTGATGCAGCACTTGCACATCACCTACCGTCGTTTATCTTGACCCAGCAGGCTGGCATTCTTCTTGTACATAAAAACATCTCAGTCAGGAATGGAAAACGTCGCTTTAAGAAGCTCGATCAATAATCACAGATGAGTCAGATTATGTAAACAAATGTACAGCTATGCACTGGTGGGATCTTATAATGGTAAAGGAGTGATGGTGCCATATCAGAGTACCTGTTAAAATAATTTAAATCAGCTTAAACGTGGGTTATAATACAATAGGCTGCATGCAGTAATAATGGGGCATTGCCTAATCTAAAAAAACCTTAAAGGGTCCCTGTGGAGTTTTCTTATAAACAAACAAGTTAGCGTTACTCACCAAAAACGCATTGTTTATCCCTGAGGTCTAACAGACATGTGGAGTTCATGCCCTCCCTCATAGAAGATTTAACAGAATTTTAAATCCTGCATTATTACATACTTTACTAGTATATAGTCTGCCTTCCTGATTTTGTTGGCACATTAGCAGGAATGTGCACTGCGTCACCTGAGATAAATAAAACAGGACCCACTCGGAGAGAAACAGAAAGAGGCAAAAACTCCACAGGGAACCTTTTAATCGGAAAGAATAAAGACTTCATATTCATATAATGCATTTCCATTACGTTGTTACACTTAATGGCCTCAGTTGAGTATGGGTGCTTGCGTTATCTTAATATTTATTGTCCAGATATTTAATCTTGTAGCTGCAAGAGCTCATAAAGCACTGATTAAATAATGTTAAGCACACTGTCCTTATCTTTAACTTTCATTGCACTATTATATTAAGATTAAAAGCTAAAGTAAGGAGTCAATACACTGTTTGAGTGTTTTTTGATTGTAAAATTAAGTCACTGAGAGTTGTTCTTATATTGGGTGTTACTGTGATCATGTCCACGTTTGGTTTGTGTCTTTCAGTCGACAGGTTCAGTGGTATACGGGTAGATGACGATTAAAATAAAGTTATTTCATCTATATTGTGTTACCTTGTCTTCACTTATTTATTTCACTTATCTATAGCATTTTGATGTTTTATGGAATCTATCAGGTTTCCCTTTAGCTCCTGCGACTCATAAAGCAGGGTACAGTAGCATTTTTAAACTGTCAAGATTATCCCATAAAAAAGCTGCACGAGTGCCAGCTCAGTGGAAAAGAATTATCATGAAATAATCAACATAAGTAGCCTACATGGGTGAAGATTTTAAGTTTATTATGGATTAAAAAAACATTCAGACACAATTTATAAATTAATACTGAAAGTGACAACCATCAAACATACTACACAATCATCCCGAAGAGCCGTTGTAGTGGCGTTTTTTTATACTGCAGTGGCTTCAACTGTTAAAGTCTTAATCAAATAAAAAAATAAATAAGCTATTTACAGGTTAAAAAGGAAATCAGTACCACCAAAATATGTGGATGCAGCACATACTCTTCTGTCCTTAAGGTCTTTGGCCAAAAATGGGCAAAATTAGACCCAACATTTCTTGGTCAACAGTGTCTAAAACTGCAAAATTGGTCACAACATTTTGGATCATATTTGGAAAGAGACACCATTTGTGCTTTGGTAAATGACAATAATGTAAATCAAGCCCATGAAGTGAAAGCAGTTGATACCACCTGATATCCATCTCTAAAGTGTAAAATCACTCGTGAGAGAAACGCCTTTCTTCATCATCTGATATCTATTAAGACCCAGCCAGCTGAGCATCAATCATCATTACAAACATGGCTTTCGCCGTCATTTCTCCTTCAGGTATATTTTCGGAGACAAACGTCACATGAAAGCATTGAACTGTTTTATCTCAGGAGTGCAAACAGCCTCACGTTGCTCACATTCAACCTGAAACACCGTCATACGTTACAGCCACAACACTGGAGAAGCCTGGTGCACTGCACCGGTGTAAGCAGTGTGAAAATATGCAGAAGAGGTGGAGTGACACAAACTTGTTCCATTGCCATTTATGCTCTTAAATGTCACGGTGACTACTCTTTGGATGAAGGGCAATCACTGACAGACTTATCTGATAACACAAACATGATGCTCATGAAATATTTGCTGATGGCCATTCAGCGACAGACTGATATCTGCTGGCAGGCTCAGTCTCCATCAAGCACAGCGACCATTCCCACACCATCGTTTATTGACAAGTCTGAGATTTTAATCTCCTATCCAACAATGATGACGACTCCTCCTGTGCGCTCTGTCTCGGCCGTTCACGGTTCCTTCATTATGTAGACGTACACCGTAGTGAGGAAGTACTTCAGGGACTCCATGGTAGAGGACAGCCAGTGGTGTTCGGGGGTGAGATCCTTCTTCACCACACACTTTGTGATCTCCGCCTGATAAAAAAGGACATGGATATCTTAAAAATTAGACTGTAATGAAACATCAAGGTTTAACTTTAATATAAATATATATATATTTGTTAAAAGTTTCAGTGTGTTGGATTTAGTGGCATCTAGCAGTGACGTAGCAGATTGTAACTAACTGAACACCACTACGGTGGCTGCAAAACCTACGGAAAACGCAAAATCCTCATCTAAACCCAGGGTTTGGTCTCGTCTCTGTCTAAAGTAACAAAAACATAACGATTCCCATATTCAGGTGTTTATAATGAAAACACACATATGAATATTATATTCCATTTCTGCCAGTAGATCCTCCTAAATGTTTCACACTGGACCTTCAAAACAAATACAGTTCAACTATCATGAGGACGAAACTAGGGCTGCACAATCAATCAAAAAACTATCAAAATTGCATAACTGCAGAAGGTGCAATTAAAAAAATGAAATGTGACCAAACATTATAATTATAATTAAGTGCTGTGACTCTGAAGAGATGCTCTGACATTTTTGTTTGGTACAGACCCCAAAAAGATTCACATCATCATGATTTTAACTGTTTTTTGTGAAAATTAAGCTTGTGAACAACCTCATGTCTTGTTTAGTTTTGGTGAATTTAATGTATTATACTGTATACTCTGAGGAAAGCTTCACACCAAAACACATCTATTAGCTGTAAATAAAATTCACCAAAATGATTCAGACATGAGGTTATTCTTTGTTATTTTTAAATCACTGAGCAAACAAACACATTCCAAGTTATGTCTAATGTATAAACTAATCTTATTCGAGTCAAGCATAAAAATAACTTAAGTGCTGCACCTAAACATACATAAATAAATAAATAAATAAATATACCACTGCAATCATTTTCATTAGTTGAGCCAACAGGAAGCTACATTATGAGCGAGCTACTATCAGATTCACATAACTAACGAGCATCAGAGCTTATGAAAGCAAACTGAGGTCTGATCCATAAACAAGATTACAGGATAAATTCATCATCTAGCTTCAGCAAAAGAAATGTCGTAGACCAGTTTGTTGTCTGTGTTTTTTTTCTCTCTCGTCATCTCAAATGTCAGCTTGTTTAAATGTCACGTTTCCAGCGGCACTAATCATATAAAAATCTATTTTTCACATACAGCTCATAAGTAACAGCACATACAACAGTGGTCACTCACCCATCCTCCCCGTCTCTTCAGCCAGTGAACCAGAAACTTGCGGACAAACTGACCCAAACTGTCCACTAAGATATGAACAGTGGTTGGATGTCCTTGTCTAACACAATCCACTGCCAGAGCTCCGGCGACTGCGTACATGGATACCACCTTACCCCACGTTATACCTACAGAGAGAAAGACAGACATCACAGGGTTATGTTTCATGACTTTATTATGTCTATGGATATATGTACAAGCTCAAAAATGTGTTTTACTTGTTGTTTCACTGTGCAGAAGCTGTTTTCAAATTCATCTGCTGAAGTTTCTCTGTGTTTAGATTAAGGAGTAGAACATTTATCTCCAACTATTTTGATAATCTATCGCTTTGATGAAAAAATGCCAAAACTATCTGTTTACAGCTTCTCAAATGTAAATATTTTCTAGTTTCCTTATTCTTTTATTATTCTAAACTGAATACAGTAAAAAACAGACATTTGAAGATGTCATCTTGGGCATTGGAAAACTGTGATTAATTCTTTTATTTATTGATTATGAGAATAACTGTTAGTTGCAGCCCAATCTGTATATAAGAAATGTACATACGAGCAGCACATGTTTGGTGCCAATCATGGTCCAATATGCAAACTTACACAAATATGTTGCTACCTTATATATACTGTCAATGGTTGCCACCCCAGTTTGGTATCAAATGCTGTCAAATGCAACTCATTCATTTAGATATTATTATTATTATTATCATATTAATAACTATAATATAATTATCTGTCACTGACACATTTTACACTAAGTTGCTTCATCCACCCTCTCCAAGCAAGTAGGAGAAACTGCGGTAGCCACAAAACGCCTAAAATAAAAGTTTGGTTTGTCTGTTCTGGCCAACTGTAAAAACATGGTGGCCTCTATGGAAGGCGACCCACTCCCTCTGTAGATATAAGCGGCTCATTGTGTAACAAAACACAATTTTTCTCATTTTCAGGTGATTATACACTAATACAAAAAACACTAAAACATACCTATGAATATTATATTTCATTTCTTGCCCTAATCCTCCTAAATGTTACACACAAGTTCAATGCAATAAGACATTATTTGGAAAAATGTCATAAGATTTGGGATTTGGGATTTTTTTAGTGTTTTTATATGCTTTAAAACATCTTTGAATGAGAGGATGTTTGAGCTGTTTGATAAGTGAGAAGCAAAAAAGAAAATCACACTTTATCAGAAGATATGAGTCAAGCCTCCAAGGGGACAGAATTTCAGAAAAAAATTTCCAGAATCAATAAACTGCCATATTTATCCCAACATAAACACTCCTTTCCTGCTCTCGTGGCATTAACACCAATCTCCTCCATGGTTTCTCTTTCCGTACAGTCTGTTACATGTTCTGTTACCTGGAGTGAAGCATGTGGGGCAGCCAGTGGACCTTGTACTGAAATAAACTGTAAATATCAGGTTTAAGTCAACAAACCTGCATTTGTGTTAATGTAGCTGATAACACGTCTTACCGTGCCAGTTGTAAATTAAAGAGGGTGCGACTGTGTTGCCTTTGTCAAGTGGTGGGTGAACACTGACACAGTTTACACTGTGAGGAGGTCAAAAGGTTAAAAAAAATATTTTTTCACCACAAAGAAGCAATTGAGAGTCATAAATCTGGAAAAGGGCAGATTCTTTGTCCTCAATCCAGTCTGACAATTAAGGGCATCCGGCCCTGTCCAGGTACAGGTTTCAGAGCAGTAGGGATTGTTAAAACGACCATCAGTGATGGAGTGCATGGCCTAATAGCATTAGCCTCCTTAGACCGGCTTGCATTGTCATAACTGTTCCTCAGAGCTGACCTACAGCGTCTGACTGTGGCTATAAGGGGATAGAGCTCTGGGCAAGCTTAAATGAGATAACTGTCCACGGAAGCTGTCAGAGTACGTCACGTCTCACTCCCTACTCAGAAGCAGGCCAAGAATAGAGACAAGATTGTCAGGGATAAAGCTGGAGGAGAGGAGGACGGAAAGAGAAAGAACAGCAGTGGGAGGCAGGCAAAGATAGATGGAGGAGAGACAAGCCATGTTGATTTTACTGAGGAAGACCACAGTACAGATGGCCGCTAAACCGCCTCCAAAAAAAGTATGGGGTCACTGGACTTATCATTCCTCTGTAAAGGAATGTAAAAAAAGCTAAAGTAGATAGTTATAAAACAAATTCCGGACAGCAGGAAAAACAAACTTAGATGCACTTTTCTATTTATATCCAGGTTTCAACCCGTCCCAGAAGGCTGGGGCAGCCTGGGTTCACCAGTTTGTTATTCTTCAGCAGGAATCCCACGCTGTTTCCACAAATTGCACCCCCATGACGTCCAAACGAGTGAAAGCTTTGCCAGAACACAGGCATGAAAATTATATCAAGCGAGTCTGTTTTTGATCTTTCCTGGAAAGGAGCCAAATTTTAGTTGTGCATCGCACTGCGGTCAGACCATCTAAGCCCGAAGGCTCATACAGAAGACATAAAGTCACTCTTTTTATTCGGATACTTCAAAATGTCAGTGCTCCTTTGAATAATATACAAAACAGATCTGTTGTCATGACAACTTAAAACAAAAAGCCAGCACAAACAAGTTTAGACCTAAAGTCTAAAAAAGGGCCTTAACACGAGTCGATTCAAGTTGAGACAAAGCTAGACTGATCTCTCTCAAGACCAAGACTGAACGAGAATTCACCCAAATCACTTACTCACTCACAGTTACTGAGATCACTATTCGGGTTCATTGTACAGTTTTGAAAATAATATGAAATATCCATAAAATATATCACTTAGTCAGTTAATAAATTATAAGTTCGGGAACCACTACACTAGATCATTAAAGTGATTACGATGTATTATGTGGGGGACATGAATGTACCAGATTGCATCCAATTCAATCTATTCAACAGGTGTCGAGACATTTCACTCAAAAAAACGCAAACATCAACATCATGGTGGCTCAAGAAGAAGCCTGATGATCATCAGAATCTGTAGGATTGATCCTTAAAACCATGAATGTATGTACAAAATGTCATGACAATCCATCAGGTAAGTTGCTGAGATATTTCAGTCTGGACCAAAGCGTCATAAGAGAAAGACAACGCTGTCCCCAGAGTCTCACTGCTGGCATGGCTAAAAAGTTTTATAACACCCCACAATGTCCTCAAAACAACAAATTTGAATTCTTTATGGTCACGACACTGGACCAGAAGGGCTATGAAAAGTGGCAAAGACCAAGATTAAGTCCAGAAACCTTCAAGAAGACTGATCAGACATTTATTTGTAATAAAAGATCCACAGTTATGTTCTTAGTTAAATAAAGACGAAGAAAATTGTGAAGTAGAGAAGATCATGTATGTGATTCAGAAATAATGATAAAGAACATTACATCACAGTTTTTCAAGGAATTACATAGCACACAATCAGCAGTTAGATTGGATGGAATCCTGTTCAAATCGTGTTTTTTGGGCCTTATGGTGCAGAAATTCTGCATAAAAAAATGTAAAAAAAGGATATTCTACTTCAATCCACTATCAAATCCATACCCCCAAACCTTAAACTAATCAGTGCTATCTGTTTAGGAAACACCAGAGTGTCTAAACTTAGTGACTCGAGATAGCTGTAGGAGCAATTATGTGTTTTAGATCTCACTCCACCTACGTTATGATTCACACCCACTCACTCACTCTCACTGGAAGCACCTCTCAGCCAAAAGAGCCCGATGGAAACTGCAGAGGCACACCTGTTTAATCACTTCCATCGGTAGCCTGAGACACCGTGGAAGTGTATATCACTTCCTGTGCTGGCAGATCTCCTTTGGCTGAAGACTACATGCTTAGTTTCCACCTCGGACAGCAAACATTATAATCATAACCATCATCATCACCTTCAACAACAGCCGTGTACCTGTTGAGAAGATCTCTGTTGCCACGCCGATGAAGGCATCTGAAACCATGCTCTCCATGGCAACAGAAATGTTGAGCTGCCGCGCCACGTTCCTGTACAAGCTGGGCTGTATACACTCCAGCTCGTCGCCTTGGTAACAGAGGGAGATTTTCAAAAAAAAAAAAGAGAGAGAGAAGCATCAAAAAATCTGTGAGATAGCAGTTAATGTGAATGAATGAGACAGAAACCAAAACACAGATTCAGTTTAAACCAATAATTTAAACACTCTGGGTTATATAAACTATCATGTAATTCAACCGATTCCAGCTATTTATTCTGCTCTAGCAGAGAGCTGTCAGGATGTTAAAGTAACACATGTACGTCTCTTAAAAAGACTCAGGGGCACTTTAGCTGCCGTCTGAAGTGAGTCCCGAGCTCATCACAGCGTGAAATATACAGAGTAGTTTGGTGAAATCATTTTAAGAGTTGAGTCTAAAGAGTTATTCGGTCTAGATTCATGAATCAATTATCTTTTCCAGCTCTGTTGAGTCATCTCCGTTCTCAGCCTACCATTATCTAAAAGTAGATTAGAAAGCAGCAGCTCAGCTTTTTAGTCCCGATCATATCACCGTCAGAACAGTCAGCTCTCTACTAGTTAGATAATGAGAATTTATTGATTGCCCCAAAACTGATGAGCTGATCAATATTGGGTTGGATTGGAGAGCGTGTCATTTCCTGTGAATGGAATTTAAGTTTTTAATTTTAAAGTCTTGGACATAAAATTTAGGTTTGATCTTAATCTGCTGCTGGAAACGCACTCAATAAATTTACTTTTGAGAGTTTGTCTTTTTTTGTTTCATTAATCTGTGCAAGCGCTGCTACACTGAATCTGTATTTTGCCAGGAGGACTCAAAAAGCTTTTTAAAATCTCAAATACAAGACTTTAATTTAGTTATCATTTGGTCCTCTCATTTTATTGTATGTTGCCGCAAGTGTTACCTCCACCAAGGAAGGTATGTTTTCACTTCCATCCATTTGTTAGTTTTGGTAACTCAAATACGTGATTAAGCACATATTTGGATCCATAATTTAGAAAGGATTTCTTAATGTAACCAGATGGTGATCGAAAAACACTACAAAAACACTCAGTGTATTATGAGACCTAGACCCAAATGAAAAACAAAGAACAAATTCAAAATGTCTGCACTGTCTTTCACTCACAGTTAAGACACAGACAACTGCACAGTCCTCAGACTGAAACCTCTGTAGCATCCCTTGCTCTCTCCCTCTCATGTCCTGCCGTCTCTCTTCTGTCTATACAAGTTATAAATAATAACGGTATAAAAATACTTTAAATAAATAAAGTCTGAGGGCTGTGCAGCCGTTGCTCTCTCTGAATCTTATCTGGTTTAAAGAATTATGTTTAAACTATATGTTTATATTAAAATATTAAGACTGAGACATGCGTCCTAAATGACGACTTTAAATAACAAACTGAGGCAAACTGAAAGAAATCAAAGAACCAGCTGTAATGTGGACACTTCATCTTACTTGAGTTATCCTCTCCTGAATATATGAGGTTCAAAGTACAGGAGGAAATAATAACTAAAGCCTTGAAGGTTGCTATAAAAGATGTAATTTTGCCTTATTCAAACACATTTTTTGGTTTCTCTTACCAAGACAGAGAAGCACCAAAGACATCTCAGCCAGCGCTGCATTTGAGGGAGAGAAGTTGAGTTCAGTTTTGGACCATCCGAGTCCATTCTGGTTGAGTCTGGACAGTATGTAGTCTCTGCACAAGGCTTTAGACTGGGACACCAGCTCCTTCTCAGTCAACGACCGGTCAAACACATCCAGGACCTCTGCAGCAAACACAGAGGACCGACGCAGGACCTCCATGTCCTCCTGCAGGGGATCTGGGTCAGAGAGCGTCTGACCTCTGCGGATCAGCTGTGTCTCACTGTGTCCTCTCTATATCCCAGAGGGACAGATTTTAATGGTGATGGCAATATGGCAACTGTGAGGAAGGAAAACCCTTAGTTAGAGGCAGCTTTAGTTTAAAAAGTCATGAATTACTTAATGTTGAAATGTTTCTGTCAGACAGAGAGAGACTGGTGCCAAAGAGTAAGCAGCTTGAATGATTCAATTACCAATTATTGCAGTTCCTGCTCTTACTACATACTTTTTTTAAAGACTGCAGGAATCGAAATCAGACCAGAAACTTACATAAGAATATGATGGAGGCGTTATTGTTGTGAGTCACATGGTGGCAAAGATATTGCTACACTTCTTGGATTATGCAACACCAAGCTGATACCACAAGATGACAAGGGGGAATATTAATGCTGCTAGGAGACAACTTGATTTGATAAAAATGCATGAAGCTTCTGTTTTTTCAGTGCAACCTGATAAAGAGTGAAATATTTAAAGTATGTCTTAGAATAAAGATGTATTATCTATTGAGGCTCCAGATCGCACACCGCCAGCCACGCTTACCTTCGGCGCTGTATCCACATTGAGATGTTCCCAATCAATTAACCAGAGAGCCTTTCAGTCTGTCTCTGTAGTGTTTCCCAGCCCGAGAGAGCCCGAAAGGGGCCGAAAGAGGCCGAAAGTCACAATAAAACAGCCCGTCTTCTCTCACAAGAAACTGTCAAACCATTAAGAAACCACTGGGAGAAGATCTGTCTCATTCCCAAGAGAGCTCATTGTCTGCTCGGCTCCACTTGTTTCCCCGAAAATCACCGACTGACTGAGCCGTAGACGCAGTTAGAGGACGCCTACCTGTTGTTCCACCTTCCTATTGGCGCTCAATGAGAGCGCTGGTTTCACAGTCAGGAAAAAGCCCGGAGGAGGAGTTTGACGCCTTCCTCCCAGCCGGTAAACGAGTCAAACCTCAGTACGGCGGGCAGAGGGAGACAAATCAACTGCATCCGCATTTTCATTCACAAATTTGGGCAGATTAACTCGATGTAGGCAATTCGTTTGTATTCGCTGCTGTGCGTAAAAGCCAAAAGCTTTAATTTTTAAAAGTTAGGTTTCAAACATTTCATAACGATTCAATCTCAAGTGAGAGTAATTAAGACGGGGTTTCCCACTTAAGGTGTAGAGGTGTGTCCCTCTACTGCTGGTCTCCTGCCAGAGTTTATATAAAGGTTCCTGGCTGAAGCCAAGTGTCGCACTTTTAATCCCGTTCAGAGCAGATAAATATAGGTGCCCTACTCCACTCAAAGCACAGAGACTAAGTTTATTTTTGGGCTTTATGTATTGATCTTTGTATGAGCACTTTTATTGTTTATCATATATTTTTTTAATTATATCAAAATACAGTAAAGTTACATCCATCAGTTGATATATATAAACAAAGAACAAAAGGTCAGTCAGAGGAGAAAGATGAACAGGCCTCCACATATATGTAGTACTGTAAAAGGGCACCAGCACGCAGAACGCATGGTGAAACAGTTCCAAATCTTGGATAAGATTTTAAAAAATATATAATTATGTGTCTCAGATTTAAAGTATAACCACAGCTCTGTAATTAAAACTATTAATTATTAAACAATCTAGAGATATGTGGAGGCCAACTCATTTATAGGGCCGCCTATAAGACACTGCAAGTGTTTTCTCCACTGGAAGGGCAACCTAAAGGGCACTTAATCATTTTTTCTTCTACACTGGGTTACAGTAGAGCGGTGGTTCTCAACCTGGGGTCAAGGGACTCACAGGGGTTATGAGGGGGTTCCAGGGGGTCCCCAGAAAAAAAATTATTTCATTATTATTTTATTTACCAGAGGTTAGCCCAATGAGAGAACTCTCCACTGTTAATATACAGTATAAACATTCTTATCAGGGACAGGGATCCCTGAGACTACATTGTATCAAATAAGGGTCCTTGTCCTGGTATGTGTCAAACTGGGGGTTCTTTTTAGGGCACTGCTGTTCTGCTGCTGTGCTCCTGACATGCTCAAAGCTGCGCATACATGCATTTTTATATTATTTTACTTTATCTAGGACAGTTTTTGCAATAAGTGGAGAACTTATTTGTGGTGGTTGACCCCTGGGAATGTTTCTCAAACAAATTCTGTGTGGGACTTTACACATGTGCACATCTATACAATTATTGTCTAATTCTGTAAGTATGTCATGAGACCCTGAGTCAAAATCTAGTTTTAAGAGCTGTAGTATTTTAGGTAATGTGCTCACATGCTGGATGTTCTTAATAAAGTTGTATTTAATCAAATTGCCACATCTAACACAAATGGCATTGATCCAGCAAAGAAGGACTGGCTGCTCTGGACTTTGAGGCAGACATACATACACATTGCACATTGAAGGTGGAAGATGGTGGGTCAGTAGGAGCCTAACAATGTGTTTCTCCCTTACAGGTTAATCAAGACTTTGTACAGAAAATAAACCTGCAATTTAGTTTCTTGTTGAATTGTAGGAAGGCTGCATACAGCCACACTCACAAAGAGACGTCAATATAAAGTCTGAACATTTTGCAGATGATCAACAATGTACTTGTTTAAGGACTCATTCCAGGTAATTTATCAGTTAATTTCCCTCTACCTCACGTGTGTGTGTTACCTGCCACATCAATATGACAAGTAAAACCTAATTCTGATGTGTGTGTATATATTTTATCACAGCAGACTTAGTCTGCTTAGTCAGTTATTATGTTTTCATACTGGAGGGATTATTTAAATATGAATTACACTGACCTGCACCTAGCATTAGGCTTTTAATTATTTTTTGTAGGTAACTGTTTGGCCTCTGGGTGTCGCTGTTACTCACTGAGTTGATGTGACTATTTCTTCAAGACTAGTTTGTGTCCTGGGGTCGATAAAGCCCCACATCAATATATAAATATAATACAGTATAATTAGCAAGTAGTGTGGCTTTTTAGCTTTATTATTATGATTTTTATTTGTTTTATTATTGTTGTTATTGTTATTATTATAATTATTTTTGTTATTATTATTATTATTATTATTAACCTCTTTTTAGCCTCCTTGTCCAGACTCAGATGACTCATTGTGTCTATTACAGACAATAATGAAAAATCATCATTAGAATGAATTACTGCCTGCAATCTTTCTGTTTTTTTAGATTGTCCATAAATAAATAACTTAATAAGTTTACCATAAAATCCACAAACTACTATGGTTATAGGTTCCTTTAAGATCAGAATGAATCTAAATCTTAAGTGTCTAAATAAATGAAACTCAAAACAGTCTCCTGTTTAGTTGTTTTCATCTTGGTGTCGGTGGTTCAGTAATTAGCATGTTAATTGTAATGTGATTGTGTAATTAGTAGGTGAGTTTCTGAAGGAAAATGTGGCTGTAAAAGAAAACCTCACCCGCCTTTGAGTCAGTATTCATTTGTTGAAATGAGAAACCTGAACTTTCAAATATGAACACAACTCACCCTGTTTGTTTCAAGGTTGTCAGATCCAGAGTGTATAACAGGATTTAGCAAGGGAATTACAGTTGTATTTGTTTGATGTTTGGTCAGATAGGTAGACAAGGAATTAATAAAACATAGCTACGGTTACATACTATAAAACTTGAAACACAACACTTATCTGATTAGACCGCTAACTACTCAAGGAATCTAGTTTTGTCTCATTACAAAGAGTGATCGTGTGCTAGATTCAGTTGTTAGTAAGAAAAAGAAAAAGGAATCGATGAGCGTTGGACTTTTGTTCAACTTCAAAACCCCCACACTGAGAAATGTATGTTCACATTCATGTTCATTGAGTCATTCATACATTTTTTAACAGCCAGGCTCGGCCTCTCACATCCAGAGGCCTCTCTCCTGTGTAATTCTTCACAATTGGCTAATTGAGGACGACCGGTATGTCTCGAGGCTGCTGTCTATTCTCTGGTTATGCTGTTGGGCAGAACTATCGTCCACAGACAAAGTTATGTTGTTTAGTTGTTTGTTAGTGAACTATGTGATAAATTCTGCTACTGGGCAAAACCTAGACTTAAGTCAATGTTAAACTGTCATAAGACCGAGAACAACAGGGAGTTTGTTGTAATGTGGCAGCTATGAAAAACAGCTGACTGTGAGACAATGACATCAAATCTCACGTTCAATCTGGGCCAAAAACATGTTAATATGTAAAACACATTTTAGTAATTCTTTGTTCTTCTCTGCTCATTTTTATTTGAAAAATACTGGCCAATACTTTAAATTTAGGTCAAATGTTACTATGCAGATGCAAGGCTGCATTTGATGACACTGGCAGCTTTGCAAGAAATCAGTGCAGCTTCTCCTTTGCATAAACAACGGCTGCATCTGACTCTTTAGAGATCAATGACTGAAACTTAACTGTTGAATATGTTAACAGGCTCAGTTTCTCCTCTTTTTCCGATTTTGCTGACCTAAGGCAAGTGAAACTGAGAGCCACACCTTCAAGTAGCCATTTAGTAGCCACTGGTCAAGTTTTAGACCTTCTTACTACCAAGAATATGCATAAAAATCTAAACTGCATGACAAACAAAGCACCAAACGCAGGCATTTTAACTCACTAAACTTAAAATGTTAAACCTACAGTGTGGCTCCACATTAATCGAGTCAGATCTTCCTTTAGCTTTTTCCGTAAAAATTCACCTCGCCATGTTTGCATTTAGATGGTTATGGTTTTTTATGCCTGCACTTCAGTGGAGAGCCACCATGTGCTGGACTGTCAGACAGTATGTAAACAGACAGTGATTCCTCCCTTCCTCCCTCCTTCTCTCGTGCACGGATTCCTTTCATTCCAGCAAAACTTTCAGCCTAACGTACGTGTGGAGGAGTATGTTTTAAGGCTTCATCCAGGCCTCACGCCCAGCGTTGCCGGTGCTTGGGGAACAGGTAAAACCAGAGGCACAGGAGAGCTCGTCATAGCAGCAAGGGTTTGGACGGGAACCCAGCCTCCGTGCCACCACGCAGGAAGGGATGGGCAACGCACGATGTGGCGTTTGTGAATGTCTGATATCTGATGTCACCTTTGGCCTAAATAATGTTTCATGGACAATTCTGAAGAAAGATTAATGATCAAATCTTTTTTTCTCACTGGCAAAAGGAGAATCTTAAACTTTAAACTTAAAACTTAAAATGTAACTTTTAAACTATATATTTCTAACCTGTAACTTTTTTTTGTCAATAAATGTTTCATATTAGTCTTTCACATAAGCCAAGTCTTTTTCTATCCTTATGCGCTTATTAATTGGGTTTAATTGCCCAACAATGGAGGCAGTTGCCCCTGGGTCTTGGTTTCTTTAACCAGGGCCTGCAACTCTCTTACCCCATCCCCTTCACCACCATTGATGAGATTGTCCAATCACAACAGACCCAAGTGAGGCTAGAAAGGTGGAGCTTGGCATTGAAACAGGGTGTGGTCCTGAAACTTGCAAAGTTTGTAGTAGCGCCTTGGGGTTTAAATTGAGTTGAATGATCCCAGTGCTATACTTATCACAGCTGGCTTCTCACTTTAACTCATCTCTCTCTTGCTGTCTGTCTCAGTCTTTCCCCATTTGTTACCTGTGAGACTTGCCACTGTTGTTGGATTTTTAGTAGACCTATTAGACTTTTGAAGACAGCTGGAGGCTACCACCCACAAACTAGCTTTACATGTAACTGCTTTTCACTGATCACTATCACCGGTGTTTCTGATCTGTTGGAGCCTGTGTGGATTGAGTGCTGCCTGCCCTGGCTGTGCAGCTGCTTTCCTGACAAACAGGACTGAGTGCTGAGGACTTGTGCTCAGTGGGTGAGTCATTTGTTACTAATACTACATCAAGTATTTTAGCGGTTTCAGGGATCTTAGATCATGTATCGTTTGGTTCTGTGCTGCTCCTGTTAAAGTGTTTGGTGTCTTTTGCCAAATACATGGTCCAGTTTTATAGTCCAGTAAGATTCCTCTGGATTAGAACGAACAACATGAATCTTGCTGCTTAAAACTAATTATGTTTTCTGGTTCTGTAGTTTTACTCCCCACCTGAAATTCCTGAAGAGCTCCTATCTTAGAAACTCAAAGGGTTGGCTAAACTGGCCACAAGGGCCGAGTTCTTTGCCTCACCTGTTTGACTTGATATGTTAGTCAGCAGGATAGTATTTCTTTGTATTTAGACTGACAGCAGAACTCTGATGTTTCACAATCATTTATCAAACATTAATTGATTTAACTGTTTCATACTGGAGCATTGTTTTGTTGTTTTAGTCACTAAATGAAAGAATTTCCTTTTTTTTTTTTTTTTTAGCTTACATGCTACACTTTGGATTGGGCAGTGATATGAGCTCCCAGTACAGATTTCTCTGTGTATTTTTTTCAAAGGCTGTACACATGGGCACTCAGGGGTGTTTGATGAGCCTGTGCAGCTGTCTCCTGTTTGTTCAGTCGATGGGAAAGCAGGTGGAGAGGTCGCTTTGTAGCTCACCTGCCCAGCCAACCTCTCTTTCAGCTCCGCTTCATCTCCTTCTGGTCTCTGACTCTTTTGTCTTTTCTGATTTCATTCAGGGGTTTAATAGGACGAGACGCAAGCGGTCACCATGCTGCGAGAAGCTGCATCAAACATTTTAAAATTATACAATTATCTATATTTGAGAACTGGTAAGTGTCTTTTGTCTCTGTAGATTTATGCCTTCAATAACATGTGATAATAGCATGACGAAAGACTGTTTTTAAAAAGAGAATTTTTGCTTTTGTTTGGCTTAAACTACCGCATGAATCTTCCAGAAACTGCATTTACCTTTTAACCCTCCCATATAACTGTTAATTAAAGACATGCTGAGACAATATGGAGTGTGTTTTTGTTTTCCACCAGATGCCCGCATCAGAGATTTTCCATTGATGCAGAGCCCCATAGAGATGACCTCCATCCTGTTGGCTTATGTATTCTTCTCAGTGTATGTTGGACCTCGTCTGATGGCAAACCGCAAGCCCTTCCGTCTCAACACAGCCATGATTGTCTACAACATCAGCATGGTTTTACTGAATGCCTACATAGTGTATGAGGTAAACAAAATTATATTATTTGCTGAGTAAAACCTCTCTTTCTTCAAATACCAGAGTGCTTGTGAAAAGTTAATAACAGCTGCTGATGTGTCTCTTACTCCTAGTTCGTGATGTCTGGATGGGGAACCACCTATACGTGGAGATGTGACCTTATTGATACCTCATATAGCCCGCAGGCTCTTCGGGTAAGCCAGGAAATTCAAGAGATCCGATTCACTTAATTCAGCCTGTTGTGTCATTAAAAACAACAAACCTTTAGGCTACAGATTGCTCTGGTGGAATGAAGATTATTGTCTGTAGATAGATATTTGACATTACAGCTCTTCTCTTCTCTTCTGTCCCTCAGATGGTTCAAGTGGCTTGGTGGTTTTATATTTCAAAATACACGGAGCTGCTTGACACAGTAAGGATGTTTTCATCTCTACAAACATCTATTTTTTTCCTTTTCTAGTACACTTTTTAATTGTCTGACATTTTTTGTAACATATCTTTTGTGCATGTTAACTTTAGCTTGGTCTTTGTTAATTTTATTTGAGGTATTCTTTGTGCTGAGGAAGAAACAAAGCCAGATCACATTTCTCCATGTGTTCCATCACTCCTTCATGCCCTGGACGTGGTGGTGGGGCGTCACCTTGACTCCTGGTGAGGTTTACTGAGCATGATATTGATGTAAAACTCATCATACATAACACACATGCATTATACATAAGGAAAATAGCCCTAGACTTAAAATCTCATGAAATTACACATGACTCTTGACAGTGATTATAATGAAAGTATAAGGCTTGAGCCGCTACAGACACCGGCTCAGCCTCATGGAGTCCACCATGTTGAACTGCCATGTTCAAATCAGAGTTTTGCTGTCACTGTAGTCTCTCCTACACACTTCACAGCCTGTTTACATTCCCAGGTCATCAAATACAGACACAAGCGGTGTTCAGATTGTTGCAATTTTGAAACTTCACCACTAGATGCCATTAAATCTTACACATTGGTCCTTTTTTAACAAAACAATTCTGTGTGTTTTTTCTCAAGTTGGAGGAATGGGCTCCTTCCATGCCATGGTGAATGCAGCTGTCCACGTTATCATGTACTTCTACTACGCACTCTCTGCTGCAGGACCACGCTTCCAGAAATACCTCTGGTGGAAGAAGTACATGACTGCTATCCAGCTTGTATGTCCCTTTTATTTAAAACTATTTATTGATCATGAAATGAAGGCTCATTTGACTTTTATATATATCTAGACTAGAATTACATTTTCAGTAACAATCTGTCCTTTCCTTGCCATTTTACAGACACAGTTTATCCTGGTCTCCATTCACATCAGCCAGTACTACTTCATGGAAAAGTGTGACTACCAGGTGACCCTTTGGATCCACCTCATTTGGATGTATGGTGTCTTCTTCTTCCTCCTCTTCTCCAACTTTTGGATACAGGCCTACATAAAGGGCAAGCGGCTCCCTGTCTCAGAGGACAAACCAAAACAGAACGGCTTAACCAGTGAACCTATTGCTGTGGTGGCCAATGGGAAACACCTGGAGAATGGGAACGGACACCACCACACCAATGGTAAAATCCTCCTGGGCAAAGTAAAAGAAATCTAACTTGGTGACTCTGGAAATGAGACGGAGGCTCTGTAGAGCTACCTTGAATATGTCATTCATCACTCATATCTATAAGCACATTGGAATGGCAGATTTCAATATGCTACTTCTAGACTTCATAATTTCTATATATGCTTAGTATTTCTTATGCACACTTGTTGGGATACAAATGGCATGTTGTGTTTTGCCGGTGATCTCCAAATGCCACATTGTGTTTGTTGGTTGTTGCAAAAACTATTAACTGTGATGAACACTGTATGAAGATATTTGGTGCTCATTTTCTCACTTCAACTCATGCTTGACGCACACAAGCTTCCCCTATACTACTAACTGTTTCGCTGGCATGACCCTTGTTTCTTGAAAATATCACAGTTTCCACTGAAGGCTAGCACATTTAAAGAACTGCTACAAAGTTTCACTGTAAATGTCAAATACTTAGGTTTTTTCTGTTTTTTATTTATCTTTTGAAATAAAAAAATGTTTTAGATAAAGGTCTGTGTCATTTGGAAAGCAGTTATGGTGTGTACTTTTTGTGGGAAACATACCACACCTCAGTTTTTCAATTTTAAGAATTGTGGAAAAGAAACGTTATACTGTATATTACAGTATTTATGCAATTTGCATTTTTGCATAATTAGGTAGTGACATATACACTGCTAGCATGTTCATCCATATTAACCCATACTGAGTTTTGCAACACTGTGTGGTCTATTTCCTCAGCACACAGAGCAAGAAGCTAACAGAAGTGCTTTCTGTTCAATTACGATTAATTAAAAATGATGCTGTATAAGGCTGTTTCTGAATATCACTGCAGAATGTATATAAACCTACCAGTGTTTTTACTGTTGATTACACTTGTGCACTAATAACAGTGGAAGGATGATCTAGTTTTGAAGCACTGCTAGCCTTTTCAAAATCGGATCTGATATTTGCTACAAAAAGTACATAAGAAGAGATGTTTAGGTGTTTCCAGGAGCTGTTTATATGTTACAATTAACCCACATAATGTTCAATAGATTAATCTGTTTCTGATTTAAAACAAAATAAAAACTCTATAAATGTTTTGTATTTCTTTTCCAAATAATATTTTTTACACCATGTGAGTCCAACACCTAATGAACAACTTGACTATAAATTTACTCCGGCGTGCATTACAGCTTTAGCTAAAAAGACAACAAACAACACAAATTGCATTACACATACACACGCACTGGTAAATAAGCTTTTATGGTTACCCTTTATAAAAAATTATTTCCCAACATGACCCAACAGCAAATGATTTCATTGACAAATTAAAAAAAAAAAAAAAAAAAACTGTCCGCAATTCATTAGTGATGACACAAAGGAAATTCTACCTTTGGCTTCAAATAGTTTTCATTCAGTGAATCTCGTCTGGTAGCAATCTGAATGTGCATGAATGAATGCGTATGACTTGATTCACCATCATACAAACTATAAAGAGAGACAAATGTTTTTATGACTGTGGTAAATGGAAATTCACTGTAAAGCTAGAATGCTGTTTCGTAAGGTTTTACATGCTAAGCGGGAAGTCTGTTGCCGGGTGTAGTCTAGTTTAAGTTAAAGCTAGCTAAATATTTTTCTCCCATTCACAGTCATGGATTTAAGAAAGAGGTTGACTAGCTCACCAGCAATACATTTATGGCCAAGGTCACTCATTTTGAGTTGTGGAGTCACTGTCAGTGTCACCAGTGCCTCTGTGCATGTATTGTAGGATTTATTGGCATGTAACGGTGTAGTTGAAAATTGCCAACTCATTCACTCACCTCTCCTTTCCAACCGAGATACTACAATTGGCACATGAAATGCAGCAAAAATTAGAGGAAGGGCCCTTTTTCTAAAGCCAGTATTTGGTTTGTCCGTTCTGGGCTACTATAGAAACATGCGGTTCAATATGGCGGCTTCCAAGTAAGGTGACCCGAATGAAAACATACCTGAATGAATTATTCTATTCCATTTCTGCCAGTAGATCCTCCTAAATGTTTCACACTGGACCTTTAAAGAGGTGGACCTGTTGAGCCACACAGGACTAGGCCGAAACAGGTTAGTCTGCACACCTACCCCATGAACCTGTTTGGGAGTAGGATGAGATGCTTTCTTGCTGTCAGACACCAGAGGAGGGACTGGTTGGGGAGTATTCCAAAAGAGCTTCCTGTCATTTTGAAGAATTTTGGTCAGTTTAAAATGAGTGTGTTATTAGGACAGTGACAAGAATGCACAATTTCCTCTTGCATCTGGTTACATGAAACATCACAGTATGTTCACAAGAGAGAGGGAAGTGATGTGTTTCACTGTCAGGGGGTTTCTTTTAACTGTGAAGGTGCCATTTGTTTTGTGTCCCATGTAAACCCAGCACCACAGTCTTTACACAAGTAAACAGACCTCAAGTCCAACATGTTATGGGGTTGTTGCTCTTGTTACTTGACATCTGACTAGCTGCCTGACTAAACTGGAACTTGTAGAGGTTTGAAATGCCTTATTACTTTGTCAAAACGAACAGAGGACCAGCCAAACTAGGTGAATGAGCAGGAGTGTCAGAGAGCCTCAACATCTGAGTATAGGTGTGTCCTGAATGCTTCCCAGCATGAAATTATCGTTTTCATCATTTTATCTGTGCTGCTGTGTTTCCAGTGTTGTACAATTGGTCAATATGAGGGAATGCAATCGCACCGCAAGTGATGCTGTGTGCGTGATTATTGACTAGACCTTTGCATGGTGAGCAAATAAAATAACCACTTTTATGAAACTATGTTCTGCAAAGATTATTCTTATTATAAAACAGTATAATGTAGGCTATATCATTGCTATTAAGTGTTATACATTTAATTTTATTCATTAAGGACAACTATATTATATTGTGGCATGTTTGCCTGTTTCCTTAAAATCTCCTGCAGTATCAATATACCAACCACACAGTAGCAAAAAACATTGGAACTGCTCTGACCATGCATAAATGTTTATTTCTGTGGCTTACCCATTACTAGTAAGCTCCCAGGCACTGGACATGTGGCAGTACATTAACTGGTTGTCATTTTGGGCAGATAATCAGTAACCCTGTTTCTGGTATCAAATTGAGGAAGTAGTGACACTTCTAATTGTAATTACATAAGTGTGACACTTGATTCAGTCCTTATGTTAAACTTTATAGCCTAAACCACAGGTGCAGTTGATCATGTGACTCTGATCCTGACAACAGAACCAGTTACTGATGGAGATATGGCAGAATACATGCCAATTAACTGACAGAAGCACACATGGTAAACAAACCATTTATTTATAACCCAGTCCTGTGTATACAATGCATTGATCAGATAATAAAAGACATGGTCATAAATGCACTAAAACCATCACTGCTTAAAAGCAAACACTCACTTGTACTTTAGACCTGTACAAACAAGTGAGACTAACAACCCATTACACTACCAACAGGAGTGGTTGCCAGTTAAGGCTAAGACACTGGGCGTAAATCTTTATTGTGGATTAAATAAAACATTTTCACATAATTCATTCATCATAGATCAAAAAAAACCTCAAATGTCAAGACAGATTATCGGATCGACTGATTAATGACACTGCTAGTTGATTTGACCCTTTCTTTGGCCTTCTTCTTAATGGGATCCACTTCGAAGCTCTTCCACAGACGAATAGTCTCGTCTCCAGCAACAGTCGCAATGGAAGAGAAGTCTGGGCTCAGAGTCAAACTGAGAACCCGGTCTTCGTGGCCTAAAATAAAGCATAAAGCATGAATGTGTTTAGACCAGCAGAAAGCATGAAGCACAGCAGTTTCCAGCTGACTGGGTGTTTCATTTAAAGCAGATTATGTGTGAACAAGTACAGAGCCAATCCAGTCTAAAAGTTACTTACCGTTGAGCTCTGCAACTCTGGTGAGAGAGGGGTACTTCCAGATGACGACATTGTTGTGGGCATAGCCATGTGCAGAGACCAGCTCCTTGTAGTTGGGTGCAAACACTAGAGATGAGATCTGAAAAGGAAAAGTTATGAGAAAAAAGGAGGAACCAAGTGTACTTACATCCAGACAAATATTCATGTACCCTAAAAAAAAAAAAAAAAATAAAAAAAAAAAATAAAAAAATAAGAGAACGGCACATCAATGGGCCCCAAAATAGTATTTTAAGTGTCATGGCAACATAACCATCTATAAACAAAAGGATCTTGTGCCCCGACTAAAAAGTTGGTCTTTTATGAGACAATCTGGCAATAAGATTCAAAAAAACCCTTAAAAGAGAATATCGATTTTGACCCCCTCAGTGTGCAAACTTCTGTGTAGTGAGTGAGTCCCCTCCAATTTAAACCATTTCAAAATGCAGTACATTTGACCAATAACCATTAAAACTGAAGGGTCTAGAAGTGTACAATTACCTGGGACTGAGTGTCAAGGGAACTTATGCAGGAGCCACTGTTCACATTCCAGATGCGGATGTGACGGTCACTGGTACCACCTCCAGATGCGAGAATATTTGGCTGCCAAGGGCACCAGGCCAAAGCCTAGAATAATAAACACATCCAAAGGGGAGTTTTAATGACAAGTAGTTACACCTTATAAATCCTGGCAAGTATAAAAGCTACTGACCTTGACAGCTCCTTGATGTTCACTCCAGCAGCGAACTGACTGGTTGCTGTTGCTGCCACTGCCCTCCTGAACACGGGGCCATACGCACACCAAGTTGTCATTGCCTCCACTGGCCAGGTATCGCCCGTCAGGGGACCACTTTAGCCCACACACCTCCTGTGAGTGACCAGTGATCGTGGAGATGTGATGCTCTGCAACCCTGACATCATGATGGTGGATGTGCCCTGATCTCGAGCCACTAGGAGGAGAGAAATATTACACGAGTCCAAAAACCACCACTAGAATTATAAATGTGTCTTTTAGGTCGGAGATTAGTTACCTGGAAAGAAGATGGTCATTCCAGCTCAGGCTACCAATTCGAGCAGTATGGCTTCCCATGCTGCGTAAACGCTTCTGGTTTTCAACATCCCACAACTAACGAAACAAAAATATATCATTAAAAGCAATATAGGAAGCAGTTACAGTGCCACATGTCCTTATGAACCAAAGGTGCTGTGTTCATCAGCACACTGACCTGGACTTTGCAGTCACTGGTGCCGATAGCTAGGTAGCTTCCCTCTTTGGTCCAGGACAGTGAGCAGATGTAGTCTTCCTCACGCTCCAGCTTCATGAGAAGGGTGATGTCTCCTCGACTGGCATCCCACAGGTAAACACTGTTATGAAGCGCCACAGCGAGAACATTGCGACTGCTCCAGTCAAGCAGATTCAAATCTAAAAATAAAGAATAAAAACTGAATTATGAGTTTGCTAGGTGTGCCCTTTTCCATAAAGATTAAAAAAATCTTTATACTTAGTATAAAGACTAATATAGGGCCTCAGTGGTCTGCTGTGAATGCAGATGTGATGAGTCATGCATACATTGTACAGAGTAAACTAATAACGTGAATGAATGCGATTATGAAAAACCTTCTTAAGTGCCAAACTTACAAAAATCATTTCTAAGTTCAGGAGCGTCCAAGATTCTGTCAGGAGTTGAAGAAATGTATCTTGTCTTTTTGACAGAGGCAGGAGTTGTAGCCTGACTGTAGAGGACTTTCAAGTTGTTTTGATAGCCTGTAAATTTAAAAAAAAAAAAAAAAAAGACCATGAATTTTTAAACTTTCTATATTAATGCAATATTCCTGCCGAGCAGCATGTTTGTACAGTAATATACCTTCTGGTGCATTCAGTGGCTGTCCTCCAAGGTGCAGGATCTTCGCATCTTCAATGTTGTATCCATTTAGTGACATAGACCAGGCTTTCTGGCTTTCCTTCAAAAGACACATATGTTGGCGTAAATCATTAAAGCCTTCATTTATTAAAAATAAAATAGATCCCTTGCTGGATGAATAACTTACTGATGCCCCTGCTGTATTATTTGTGTCCACAGGCTCATTCTCCTTTGTGAGCAGGAAGCTTGCCACATCCATTTGTTTGCTGTTTCTGGTGGGAATGAAGCGGTCACCCCCCATCTTAGAGGGCGTTTGTTTTTTATTTTTACCTATGACGAAAAAAAAAGAAACACCCCAGTGGTTAACATTAGCAGAGATATGGCGTTAACTTCAGAGAAGTGTCAAGGTGCGTGAATGCAACCATTACCTGGCGTTTTGCTCGGTGTTTTTGATGAGCTCAGCGACACATTGGTCGATTTGCCGGGCGACAACCCGCTCAGGGCGGATGTGTTAGATGAGCTGGCCTTTCTCTGCCACCTCGCCATGGGAGCGTTTGTGATGGGCATATCCAGCTTCAGGATGCTGTGGATGTCGTTCTCAAACCCAAACTGAGCCATTGTGTCCAGGTTTTCACACGACCTGTGTTTTAAAGGCAAATAACAAGCGTTTGTCGGATGTGCAACAGTAATTTAGAGTCACCGATTCAACGAGTTAACTTAGGTTAGGTGTGTACGCTAGGCGACCCATGCTAATAGCGTTAGCACTGACGTTCACTTACATGAGCGGATGTTGTGAGCCACTAAACTTCTATTTGTTTTATTTTTTATTTATTTATTTATTTAAAAAGGAGGACGAAAACAGATTCATTTAACGTTAGGTGAAACTAATCTGCAATACTCCGGTTAGGTACAACGAGTGCAGTTAACGTTAAGCTAACCTAAAGTAACGTGAATCAACTCGAGTTAGCATTTATCTAAAGTAACAATTAAAAGGCAGCACAAGATAGAATTACTGTTTCAAAAGCGTAATGGCCGTTGCACTTTAGCGGCTTCAAAACAACCAAAAAGGTCTCACCTGTTCAGTAAACGTGGGTTACTCTGTGGCAGCGCTGGCCTTTTCTCTCTCCTCTTTAAATTTTGAATTTCGTGACGATGACGCCACACGGTTTAAATGTCGGAAAGCGCTGCTGCGATTGGTTCGTTCAAGGAGCTGCCGTTATCGGCCCTGGCGTTGCTGCGGTAACGTTTACGAATGCATCTCTGTGATTGGTGGAGGACACTTCCTGAAAGCTCAACGCCTCAAACGAACCTCCTCCCTAAAAGACTATCGCCATCTATCGGCCAAGTGATGGTATTAGAGTTGGGATTTTACTGTGTGAAACCGTGAGAAATAAAACACAATAGAAGTCCACGTTTTCTTTTCTTTTTTTTAATGGTGACACAGTCCATTATCAAATGCCTTGTATTTGATTATTTGAACGTTGAGGAATGTATTTAAAGGCCCGATATTCACAGGAAAATAAAATGTAAGATTTAGTTACACAAGGTGCTGTAATACAAATGTGTGTCTGAGATTCCAGGTTTTGAGTTCATTTAATATTTAACTCTTTGGTAATCTTCTCCCGTGACTTTAACTGAGTAGACTACAGTCTACAGAGGCCTAAAAGAAAACATAGGGGTTGTTGTTTTATCTCCAAGGTGCCTCAAACCTAGGCACACAAAGACAAAACACATGACTATGCTTTATATTTCCAAAAAATTGAATTACATTGGGTACTGTAATACAGAGTCTCAGATTTAAGGAAGACATCTAGAAAACTTAAACTTTATTTATAACAACCTTAAAAGTTATCCAATTAAAAGAAGATTTAGAAAGGTCAAAAGTGACATTTCAACTAAAGCAGACAATAAAGCCAACATTGTGTAAATATAATACTATATTATATAGTATAAGTTTAAAGTGTATTTCAGTAGAAGACTTGTTTTATACTGGAATATATCTTTGAATGCGTATCTGCAATGTAACATAGTTGGTGGTGCTACAACAAGCATCGTATGAGACATATATGTTTAGATCCAGTCATAATTCATTTACCCTGGATTTAATTATTCAAAAAAGGCATAATGAACACCACCTGTTAATTAATTGTCAAATTATGAGTATGGAGTTATCTGATTGGATTAAGAAAATCTTCTTCTCATCTTCAGAAGAAGATAATAAGCAAATAGCTGAGCCATTCACAGATGATCAATAGTAGGAGTACTGTATATTCACCCATTGAAAATTAGATTTTGTATGTCAAGTGTTAGTGAGTGACTTTACTCAGAGCTGTAATGTTGNNAGATTAAAACTAAATGTTCTTGCCATAGTGATGCTAAAATCAGAGACATTATCAAGACTCGGATTACTTAATAATACAGACATATAAACTGACTAATCTGGTGAACCAACAACCACTTTGCAGCAAGATCCTGAAAATAAAATAAATTAAATGTTAAATCTGGCACAATTATTTTGGGAGCATCATAAAGAGACGAATGAGATGCTGTTTCTATACAGGCCAATCAGCAGCTCAAAGGGAACATTTTGTCTCTGACCAAACCTTATCAGAAAATATAACATTATTGTCTTGAAGGACTGTAATGTGCTAGGAACGTACTGTAGGATGATAATCTGAGGCTGCAGATGATACTGATCGTTTTGCTTGTGTTAAAAAATATCCAATGAGAGAATGATCATATTTTACCTTGTTATGCTTCAAATATTTAAACCTCAAAAACTGTATGGTCACTGATGAGGTGCAAATGTCCTACTCTGTTCCCCCATCAGTTATTTTATTTATATGCACAACACTAAATATGAACACTAAGCAACAGTGAAACTGTTTGTATTAAGAAATCAATTTGAGATATTCCTTTTAATTCGATATGTGAGAGGCTGACCTACTAAATCATCCGTCCAGAAATAAAAGAAAACCATAGCCCTTAATACTGCTGACACTAAGTGAATAAATAAATCTGACAGCATTAACATGCCATAAAGTATCTTTAATTGGAAATTTTCTGTACACGAACAAATAATAGGGGGGAAATCTACATCAATCACAACAATGCAGAATTTTACAAATAAATAAAAAAAATATTTAACAATGAGGAAGGTATCTCAGACCAAACAACAATACAGCACAGTTGGACACACATTGTCCATCCAGTGTTTGGCAGAGTTTGTTAAGATATTTGTGACACTGTCTGTATTAGCTTGCATTACTGTTTGTGGTTGAAATAGAACATTTTTATGCTACATTTCAATATAAATTATTTACTTAAATAGCTTCATGAAGAAATTCTGACACGTGAAAACATCTGCCCTTATAGTTATTAAATTGTGCAAAAGAAGCTTGCATATTGCTGCAGGCAATTATTTGTACACGTTGGTGTGTGTATATATGCACAATGGTTTGAAATTATATGCATTAAAAACAACCATACAATACAGGAATTAAAGTGCATAAAAGACTGTGGTTTGAAATCCAGATCACATGTTTCACATTGTCTTCCGTTGGCAACCTCCTGTTGCACATTCATAAAGCAACACACACACACACACACACACACACATAATGTGTTGAATCAGAGAGTGGAGCTTTGAATTACAGGGTACGATAACCGTTGTCTTTTATCTCTGGAGACATTTTAGTCATGTCCGGGGGGTAATGTATAACAGAGCCAAGAACACCTGGAAGGAGAAAAACAGAAGAAACAATAGGCTGACATTTGTGACCTAAAGAAAGAAAACAAGCTAACACAATGAACTGCACACTCTCATTCACTGTTCAGGATTATTGTACATCACTTCTAATAAAATTCTTATGAGTTATTTTTTTAGAAACTGTTCCAGTCATATTCAGTAATAATAAAAGTAAGTTCATACTGTATCACATGCAGTATCACAGAGTGTTTCAGGGTAGACAAAACCACATGCCCATCCGAAGGGAATGTGGTTGAGTTCATTTAATATTTAACTCTTCAACAATCTTCTCCCATGACTTTAACTGAGTTGACTACAGTCTACAGAGGCCTAAGAGAAAACATAGGGATTGTTGTCTTACCTCCAGGGTGCCTCAAACCTAGTCAGAGAAAGACAAAACACATGACTATGCTTTATATTTCCCCATGAGTATGAGACTGCATACCAAACTCATGTGACAGGACACATTTAACCCAAAGCATGCTGCATTTATGAGGGTTCAGAATCAGAATCAGAATCAGAAATTTAAATTTAATAATCCCAGGGGGAAATTATTACAAGACTCCAGGTATACAAACAGCATATATTGAGGGTTAATGAGGAATTAAATAAAGCAGATGTAAAGAAAATGATTCCCATTGTTTGCTGACAACATGCAGAATAGGATTGTATTCCACTGTTTCTTTGCTGCATCATGAAGTCTGCAAGGTTGTACATCTTGTTTTATTTTTATTCAAATGGTGAATAAAGTCTTATCTACTCACCCAGCTTTTTAGAAAGGAGGAGGCTGATCATGATAAGTCCAATAAAGAGAAGAAGTGACGAGACTGGGATCAGAAACTGAGGCAAAAGAGTCCCTTGAACTAGGAAAACATTAAAAAAAATAAGGTCAAAACTGGTCACTCGTGTCACAAGTGGAAGTTGATTGTTGCAATCACATAAACAAGCTAATGTTTCACTTTATGTAACCCTTTCACTTTACGCACCCACTGTGTCACATGACTTACAGTCAGATGCCACCAGCTGCCTACATAATTTACAGCCACCAGCAGCATTCAGGCTCTTCTCCTCTGAATAATTTTCAACCCTAGAAATAGTCCAAACTACCAGACAGGTACAGCTATGAACCCAGAAAAGATATTATCTAATGCTGTGATTAATTCTATCTATAATGTAGAATGGGTCCTGCCTTACAATAAAGTGTCTAATTATCAATCACATCACAGGCATACAAGAAAGGCCTAAAATGAAAATGCCATTAGGGAGGGAATTACTGTATATCATTCTCATTGATGTGATTAGTTATTTTGCACCATGATGTTAAAGTTATTGTCAGATAATTATACACTAATGAAAACATACCTATAAATATTATATTCCATTTCTACAAATATATCATCCTAAATGTTACACACTGGACCTTTAGAGCTTCATCATAGTTCTCAAAAGCAAAAATTAATGTTTACCTAATTGCTCCTCTGACAGCCTCAGTTCACTCATTAGTTTGATGCATCCCTCCTGAAGGTGGATCCTGTCCGTCCTGGTCCGCTGCACCTCCTGGTCCCACAACGCTTTGAGGGCCAGTGCTTGTGGTACATGGGCCGTCCACGTGTCAGTGTGGTCCAGAGTCAGATAGAGCTTCCCATCACAGAACACACGGTCGTTCCAGTGCAGCTGAGACCCCTCCAGTATGCATTCCCGGGAACGAAGGACGGTGAGATTAACTGGGGGGGAGCGGGGGATAAAGGCTGTTAATGAATAATATGTAATTTATCTCAGTCAGATTCATTAATAGCACATGATGATTTTCTTACTCATTGGTGATGTCTTGTTGAGACTAATGAGAGTTTGGGGGAGAGCATCAGCTGACATGGTTTGGACAATGTTGTCAACTTCCTGGCTTGTGCCAGTAAGAGAGACCCCGTTGAGAAGGACCTGGTCCACGACCCGCTGAGCACCCACCACTCCCCACTGCTGGACCTGCACTATGATGGTATCTAATGGGAGACAAGATACACGCATTTGGAGTAAAAATAGGGGAAACTCCATGTGTTACAGTATGCTTCCTGTTCCTGTTTTCATGTAATGTAGCAGAAGATGCAAAATAAAATAAAATAACAAAATAACAGAAAACAACCAAATACTCACTGTAAATAAAAGTAGTAACAGCTCTGTTTTTATTTTATTTCTATGTGTGTAGCATGAAGGAAACACAAAACCTCCATTTTGTTATCCAGCCTTGTGTTATATAACAGCGAATAAATGTCCTTGATTCCTTGATTGATATTCGATTGTTCATTTAAAGGAAGTACTTTCAATCAAAAGTTTACTCTGCACAATATAAATAAACATTAAAACCAAAAGTGAAAGCATTCTGGTTAATGCTTCTTTCCAGGGTGTCAAATTATTAATGTTTTCACACTGGTTGGAATTAGGTCAACCCACTTTAGATGTTTTGGTAGTTTCCA
>NW_023339796.1:12313774-12316589 GCF_004916995.1 Morone saxatilis | reverse complement strand
TGCATTGTGCACAATGTCATAAAAGTCATAAGTCATAAAAGTAGCCTACACTGTGTCACCTGTTTTATTATTACAGCTGTGCAATCTAGTGCAAAGCAACCAAACCAACACACGAGACATTTTTTTTTATTATTATAGTTTATTTATTTATCTTATTTTTATTTTCGTTTTAAATGTAATGACATTTTTATTTGTGGTTGTAACCTGTTTGGGAGGTGCTGTCCAACTCAAACATAAAAACAACCACAGTGTGAAACGTGTGAAACGCCTTCCTGACAGCGTCAAAAAAACAAACCACAGAGTTTAACAGAGAGGATTTACAGTAGGGCCATTATATTGACATTGTGCAGGTGTAGCTACATGACACTTTAAAAGACAGTTGTACAAAAACCACAGTCCTGTGAAAAGTAGAGGAGTTAAAGTATAAAAATATATAAAATATAAAGTATGAATCTAATTGAATAATCTAATGCCATTCTAGTTACTATGGGTAACGTATAACGTCATACTGTCAAGTGTTGTCATTGACTTAACTTCCTTTTCTTTTAACCTGCTGTAATGTATTAGCAGGTGAACAGAAGGTCATGCAATGCAAAGAGACAAGCTTCTTACCTATTGGAGCAGGAAACCCCAGCGTTAGGTCGCACAGCATTAGCACAAGAATGCCAAGAAAATGCATTTTTTTTTTTTTTTTAGCGCTTCTTGTTTCAGATTCCGCAGCGTTCAACCAGTCAGAGGAAAGACGAAACTCTCCGCAGATATAAATAGCAAGGATTGTTTTAAGCCATTTAAGCGTAACCCGTAGCTCTAATAATACAGCGCAGACCAAGAGCCAAAACCTTGAACAAACACTGACACAGGGTCGGGGAGGACACTCCCAGTGAGAGCATCGCTTTCACTTTGACGAACTTTAAATGTGCTCCGACGGCTCTTCTCGCTTCTGATTGGCCAGTGTAAGCTGGCACGTGGCCCGAAGGTCCGCTCCAGAAAGTTAGTTTAACAAACAAACGCACGTTAAACGTGACCCACAGATGTGAAGAGTTCCGTCCAATCAGCGTCGAGAGGTAGTAACCGAGGCAACAAGTGACCGTTCACCATGGCAACAGGTAAGGACGGGGCGCCTTTAGTGACAGGAGAATGTCAAAGTTCTGTGTTGCAAAATTAAAATACAGTAGCAGTGAAAGTACCCAATGTGGGAAAATGCCCCCTGTGACTGTTATTATTAGTCATGTAAAAGCAGGATTTGACGGTTATTGTTGGTTGTTATTGGAGGTGATTTCCACAAAGATTTCACAAATTCTGAAATAGTGAGAAGTGTCGTCACAATTACCCACAGACCAAAGTGACACTTTTACCTTTTGTGGGGTAATTGAAATCGGTAGGGTCTGAAAGAGGAAGAATACTGTGTCTATTCCACTGAAGACTGAGATGGGTAATCTTGTTTAAGTCTGTTCTCTAGTTTCTGATAATTAGTCTCATATATTTTATTGTACTTTGGTTCTGCTTAAATCTGAGATTTCCTTTAGAGTCATCTGTCAGTTGCTTTCCTATACACATACTCACATTTAATTTAATTAATTAACTTTATACGCTGGATGATCACTATATCATTTTATTGTTTTCATTAGTTCTGTAAATGAGAGTTCAGGAGAGGTGAGATATAAAATAACATTGTCCGCAGAAAGTGTCGGTTTATGGCATTTCTGGCCTTTTACTCCCTTGAGTGCAGACAGTGGGTCCCCTTGTCTGGTCCCCTTATGAATATGAAATTGTCTTTATAGAGTACCGTTGACTCTCACTTGAGCTAATGGTTTTTATACATTCATTTTAACCATGAAACAAATGTAGGGTGAAGACCAAATACTTTCACATTTGACAAGATGGAGCCAAGAAATGTTTGGCATCTTTGCATTAAAAGTCACTTAAATGATTATAAAAAATTATACTTAAGTACAATTTTGACATACTTGAACTTGGGTATTTCCATTTTGCACTTTGAACTTTTACTCTATTACATTTCAAAGTGAATTATAGTATCTCCCACTACATTAAGTAAAATTAACTCTGAGTCAACCTGCTAAATAAAACATTAAAATTGAAATGTTTCTTACACATTAATGCGTCACTGATTGATAAAAATCCAAAAAGATAATTACAATAAATTCAAACTAACAGGGGCAATTTTGCTGAGATGCCCTTGAGCAAGCCACCTAGCTGCTCTTGGAGAGTCGCTACGTGGCAGCCATCACTCCACCATCTCTGCACATTTGTCTGCCTTGTCAATGGTGTCATCTCTTGTTTCATAAAGTAAAAAATTTTAAACTTTCTCTCGCTGTTACCCATGGCTATTGTTCTGATAATTATGGAACATTTCCCAGCCTTCTTATCTCATTGTATGTTCTGTTTTTATCATATCGGATGCTTCTTATAAACAAGTTTATGTTATCAGAAACAAATGACATAGGCGAGGTACAATGATTTACATAAGTTTGAGCCTCTATCTACAGGTCTGTACGTCTGTATGGGTGCGTGTGTAAAAAAGAGAAAACTGTAAAATGTTACAAGTTATGTTATCTGTCATTGATAAAACCAAGAAAATAATTGTTTGGGTTCTTGAATGTTTTGTCACCAGATCTTAGACTCCATTCTTTTGCCAGGCCTTGTTTCTTTAAAAAGGTAAGCATAAAAGAACGATGGGGAAGTCACTCTGTAATAAACAGTCTGCTGTTTTGGAAGTGTGCTGGGACTCACAGAGAGGAAGGAGGGGTTTTTTAGGAGTCAGCTCGCTTTTATTGCTTGAATTCCAACATGGCAA
>NW_023339796.1:12308716-12313674 GCF_004916995.1 Morone saxatilis | reverse complement strand
TAAACACCACTGTCAGTATACACATATAAGGTAAAACAGAAGTGGTCCTCAGCAGTGTTTACGGTGTGGCAGCAGCGCCCTCTAGTGTCGGGCCGCAGTATGAGCCTCCTCCTGATTGGCTGAGCGGTTGTCAGGACTGTTTACAGGAAACATGGCTTCTCGGTCTGTTGGAGAGCTTCAAGAAATGGAAGGTGAGTAAATATCTAAAGACGCAGCCGAGACTACATTGTATAGGCTAAGTCAACCGGTATCTATATAGAGAAACATGTCTACTTTTATATGAGCACATCCGGCGATTTGTTTTTCTTGTTACTAACCAGACCATCATCCTTAGCTTGCTAGCTAACAGGCTAACAACAACCCTCGCTAGCTGACGCTGTTCAGTTAACGTCAACTCATGCTGTCCTGCTAATACACATCTAATATCACTTTATATAGCCGCCTTGTCTCGTCCAATGGCCTGAAGCTGGATTTCATGTCCAACCTTGCTCGTCCGCCCCTATCCGTTAACGTGTCTCCCATTTTATCTCGTAAACGGGACGCAATTAGAGCTACCCTGCTAGTTAGCACGGTTAGTGTTTAGCCTGAGTGTTAATGCAAGAGAGCTAACCTTAGCATGCGAGTTGTCTCCAACCTGGTTAGATTGCTCATACAAGCAGGGTTACATCAACAGCACTTAAAACTAGCCGATTTAATTAGGTGGTAGGTGTCGTCACGATTTTGCACGCATGTTTTCGCAATTGCCACACGTAGCAGGGAGCAGACACACGGTGTAGTTAACATCCATGGTTTAGTAAACCCACACAGAGGCTGGATGCTCCACATGACATCCCCCTGACTCCCCAGTGGGCGAGGTGGAGCTGGGCCTAGTCGTTGCATCATATTACATGTGCTGTCTGCTAAGTGTGTCACTGATGCATAATCAGACAACAGCTCTGACTCTGTGATGGTGAAATTAAGCTTGTCTTTATCTGCTGACTGTAGTGGACCGGAGGGGAGAGTCTGAGGAGTCTGGTGATGATGAGACCAGGAGGAGGAGTATCAATGGCGATGTGGACCCCAATCAGCCCACTACAACAAGTAAATCATCCCACCTCCGGCACAGCCAGGGATACAGTTCAGGCTGTCAGCTGTGATATAATTTCAACAGGAATAATCACAAGTGTGACACTTGGTGTACCTAAATGACAGCTAACTAAGCTTTTTGTGTCTATATCGTGTTTATTAATACCCTACCTTGATGCAGTGGCTGTATTAGTTTATCTGATGTACTCTCACTCTCATTAAAGGTAAAGAAGAGTCTCCTGTTGACATGGACACCATAACCTTGGACCCAGAGGAAGAGGTTAGAAGATGGTCTAAAAACTCTACAGCTGTTTGTCTGCAGCTCATGTCACAAAGTTTATGTTGTAGTGCTTTTTAGTAGTTTAGTTCAGTTACTTTTTAAAAGACTTAAGTTGTGTTTTGGGGAGTGGAAGTAGTGGAAGTTATTTAATTTCCTTTCGGATAAATGTTTCACCTCTGCAACTGTATAATCTCTGTTAAGTCCATGTGTGGGCTGGGCACGTCTGTGTGTACATGACACAATAAACCTTAACAACTACTCACATTACTTACAGACAGTATGTCATCCTAAGCTGTCTGTTTTCTTTCTAGGATGTTGATCTTGTTCATTGTCGCATTGGGAAGATTGAAGGATTGGAGGTGCTACAGAAGGCTAAAGTAAGTGACAGCAGGATTTAGTGCCACCAGTTGTGAGGTGATGAAGTGGTAAATGGTGGCAGCGGGTTACATTCTGGTGTTATTCCTTTGTTTTTTATTTTTTTTCATTACCAGGCAAACTAAACAGAATGTGTCTTCTTTTTTTTTACACCTAGCAAAAAAAGAAGGATTTAATAATAATTATATATTAATAATTCAATAATAAAATACCACTATTGATTGTATCTTTTAATTGCTTTTTCCATATCTATTTCTTTGCAGACACTCTCCTTACGACAGAATCTCATTAAAAAGATAGAAAACCTTGACAGTTTGACCTCACTGCGAGAACTAGATCTCTATGACAATCAGATCCGTAAACTGGAGAACCTGCACCAACTCACAGAGCTGGAGTAAGTCTGAAGAAAACAGTAGGCTTTGTCTCTATTGTGACCATATATTATAGTGATTCCTTGCAAAGAGGGCAAAAGTCAAGTTATTTTTTGGCAAATCCGATTTCTACACGCTAATATAATGTGATTATACTATTTATGTAGCTGACATTATAGAAAAATACATCTCAAATATAATTAATTCTAATGAGCATATTTGACTGATCCACAGGCAGCTGGACATGTCCTTCAACATGCTGAGGAAGGTGGAGGGTTTGGAGCAGTTGACTCAGTTGAAGAAACTTTTCCTGCTTCACAACAAAATTAGCAGCATTTCCAACCTGGAACACTTCACAGGCCTGGAGATGCTGGAGCTGGGCTCTAATCGAATCCGGGTATGACATGAAGGGTCTCTTGGGCAGTGAGAAATGGCAAATCAATACTACAAATATAAAAAAATGCTTTGTCAAAATGAGAGTGTGAAATATTAATGCTGTGCTTATTTGTTTCTCTTTCATTTTGTTTTGTTCTCAGGTCATAGAGAACCTGGATACACTTTCGTCTTTGCAAAGTTTGTTTCTTGGCACCAATAAAATAACTAAGCTTCAGAATCTGGAGGGTTTACACAACCTTACTGTTTTAAGCATTCAGGTATTCTCACACAAATTGCCTTTGACACCCGTCTGAGTGGTTAGAAGAATAACATTGAAGTATGTATATAGAAAAATGTAATAATAATTTTATGTATGTTTATTTACAGAGTAACCGGATTACTAAAATTGAGGGTCTACAGAACCTTGTCAGTCTGAGAGAGCTCTATCTGAGCCACAATGGCATTGAGGTCATTGAGGGCTTGGAAAACAATGTGAGTTTTATAAATTCTACAGCCTGTTTCTGAAAGGACTGAATGCCCATCATGTTCTTTGCTTACTGTGCAAACATGTACCACAAAATTTGTTCTGTACATTTAAACACTGTTTGTTTTCACTCACAGAAAAAGCTCACAACCCTGGACATTGCAGCCAATCGAGTAAAGAAAATCGAAAACATCAGCCATCTGACAGAACTGCAGGAGTTCTGGGTACGGATCATTTGTGATGTTTTATTATGCAACATTATTACAGAGTACCTAGAGCCTGACGAATACACCTTTTACACAAGATATCGTGACTTGACATAACAGGAAAGCACAGGTGTAACTAATAACAATAACAACATCTCTGTTCCATTCTCAGTAACAGCCAGCATGTACAATAAGCTGGAACTGGCTCACCTAAATAGAGTGCAGCCATCATTATTTTATCAATCACACCTGTGCTATGACATGTAAAATGCAACTTGAGGTGACAGTCCTTGAGAGACTTTACTTCTTCCCACAGTGCATCAGCAAAGACACCAGAGGCACATATCATAATGAGAAATTGAATGAAAATGACAAACCCAAAGGAAATCAAATATGCCTGTTTAAGAACTGCATTGTTATGTTGACTTTTAAATTCGACCACAAATTCAACCAAAATGCTTCGTGATGTCACACATAGGCCATGCCCTTGATTATTGATTTAAATAATAATATAATGAATATAATTTAAACAGGGGAGTTATATAAAAAAGAAAAATCACCTCTTGTCATGAATGGGGAAATTTGCCTTTAGAGAACAAAACCCTCCTTTGTACCAGGCTGTAAACATGTCCAATTCTGCTGTAAAGTTGAGCATTGTAATACGGGGCCTTATGGAGATTGACTCACTTCTGGAGCCAGCCTCAAGTGGCCGTTCAAGGAAGTGCAGTTTTAGTTACTTCTGCGTTGGCTGTTCGTGGAGCTCGCCGCTCGGTTCTTACGTCTACATTATAGTGTGTGTAGGGGGACAAAAAGTTCTAACTTATTATTTTGGATAAGCTTTGTTTTATTCATCTGCTTATTAATTCAACTCATTTTGTTACATTATCAATTATTAAATTTTACTTTATTAATTTAAAGTCTTATTAATTATTCTTATTGACGAAGTAAACTTAGTTATTGTTTAATGATCTCCACATCCTATGTTGCAAGGTTGTGATGTCCTCTTATTGGCTGTGTTGTTTTTCAATCTCTCTCCAGATGAACGATAATCAGATAGATAACTGGTCAGATCTTGATGAGTTGAAGAATGCCAAGTCTCTGGAGACGGTCTATCTTGAAAGAAACCCTCTACAGAAGGATCCACAGTACCGGCGAAAGATCATGCTGGCGCTGCCCAGTGTACGCCAGATCGACGCTACCTTCATCCGCTTCTAAACTGCAGTGTACAGTTCACCTGCCAACTTCAGTGTTCGTCCGCACCACCCTGCCTGCCCTACCCTCAAAACAAACTCCCTTTGGAAACACACTGGCCTCACTGAATCATATAGTCACTCCGTACACAGATATACATTCCAACATTAAACTCACCCATGGCTCACTCGACATACATGAATGCATGTATGCACTCATTCACACCTTGATTAATGCTATTGTATGGAAGCTTATTTATTTATTAAGCTGGATATGAACTGTGAATATGATTTTTCCTGAAAGTACCCTAGGCCCATTTCTTCACTTCTCCTCTGCACTTGGTTTTTCTTTCACTGTTTTGCATGTGGGACACAGTATGGAGACCTCTTCTTTCCTCCGTCACACAGTTCCCATCAGGAAAATGATTATTTATCACGTTGTTGAAGTTGCACTGCTATCACGTGTGAGGAAAGGCTGGCAATTGTTACTATTTGCGGGGGGATTGTTGTGAGTTTATTCTTTTTGGTTGGGCAGGTTGAGACTTCTCACAAGGTACACCGTGGGTGAAGAACAATTAAATATAAACTCTAAAGGGAAAGTCAATAATAAAA
>NW_023339796.1:12258312-12308656 GCF_004916995.1 Morone saxatilis | reverse complement strand
ACCTTAACAAGGTACAAAACTTTACTAAACTTAAAGCCTAACACACGATAGTGACACCATGCAGATTTAAGTTAGTTACATTAAGGCCACCTCCTTAAATCTTTAAGAAAAAACTGCAGATATTGATGAATCATTTTAATAAACTGTTATCTTTACTGATGAAAGGCCGATTTTGATGTCCAGCAGTCTCGTCTATTCCTTGTCCAGATATTTCACAACTCATAGGACCATTTCCTGATCAATAAGAGTGACCTCTGCAGTAAAATAAAGCTCATGAGAATGTAAAATCATTGTCCATAAACATGGTTAGTGGTACCTCACCCCCTTTTATGTATTTGTTTTTACCTTAAACACATCACTGATAACAGCTTTGGTTCTCTTGTTCATAAATTTTATTTTAACTGATAAAAGTAAAATGTAGTTTGGTTTTGAAGTGAAGTGACTCAGTAATGGCAGGGCTAATGTAAGATAAATTAATTCATGCTCAGACCATTTTAAAACACATTTTGAAGATTAAGATTTTCAGATGTGTAAAGACACTACAGTGACACATTCTGCAATGTTCTCATTTGGCCTTCAGTATTGATTCAAAGTAAATACTCATTTATATCGAAGATGACCACCTTCAACAAAAACTATGGGACCTATTCTAATGGTCCCACTGTATATAATGCTCGAGTGCACTTGATTTACTCCCGATTACAATTAAAAAGTGATGCAGTTTTTGTATGAAAACAATTTCCCACCTCAGGGCTAAAAGTCACACGTGGACAGAGGCATCAGATTTCAGTGCGCTGCTGGGTTTACATGGACAATGCTAAACTAAGTGCTTTCTGTGCAACATAAGATACTGACCATTAGAGTCTAATTCCTTTCACCTGGCTCTATAGTAATTGTTAATATTGAATCTCTCTTTGTAGGGAAGAAAACGGTAGTATGATATGCTGGTTTGTATTAAAGAGATCTTTAGCTGCTCTTTTTAAAACAAAATTAAATTATAATCCTTTTAAATCCAATTGTTCATGGTTAGTGATCTTGATCATACCTCAACTGAAGAACATGTATGAGCCCATTTTAGACTATCAGCAAAACTGAAGGACACTGCATTATTGATATGAATGTAATGTTATTTTATATTCAGCTTTAACTATAATTACTTAACAATTGGCCAGTGGGATTGGAAGTGTCACTCTGTGTATTTGTAAATATAGTTTGGACATATCATGATGTAGAAAGTCAGTGCCATCATCACCTTCCCTTTGTAAAGTGATTCCTTTTTTTTCTGGTTTATGCAGGCAGCACAACAGATTTGTTTGAGATACCGTAATTAAGATCTTAACTTGACCTTGATTGGTCGCTGAATGAGCAATTATTCCGATTGCTAGATGCTCGTTGTTAGAACTGATTATTCAGGTTTTGGACTTGGTTGAAGCTGTTTTCAAACTGAATGTATTATGCAAATAACATAAATCATTAGCACCTCACCTTAAAAGCAAAGGTCCTACTGTATTTCACATTCGTCACTTCAGTGGTTAAGTGTTTACTAGGGACAGATGCCACACAGATAAATAGTATGTATACATATTCCATATAGCCCCAGAGTGGTGCAGGTCAACACAGTGGAATGATCTGTCTGTATGCCGAGGGACGAACATGTGGCCATTGAAACAGGAACGTTCATGAGAGAGTCCCATTGGATCTTTCAGGTCTTTCCCTTTACAGACTATGAAGACCAGATTGTACCACTGTATGAGAAACGTGACAGTATCATAGCGTACATGTACAGTTTTGCTGCATCTGCACTCATCTGATTTCTTTTAAATCTAAAATGAGCATGTTTTTTTTTTGTAATCTGTAGACAACGATCTGCATAACTATTATAAATATTGGAGAGTTTTGGACAAATTCAGTGTCAAGCATGAATAAATAATCCAATCTGCTATTTTCTCCATAGCCCCTGTAAGTACAGATGCAGCTTGTTGTTCAGAATTAGTAAATGGCCCTGTCTGCCTCTGGAATATTAACTTCTGGAGAGATGGATGGTCGATCATTAATATATTTGATATATATTGATTAAGTGTTTGTCATGATTGATCCAGTACAGTTTTGAAACTGAAAAGTACAACATATTACATAACTTTTTTTTAAACTTTATTCACATTAAAGATGAACAACAATAGTGAAAAACAGTAGATGTGGTTCACACTTTGTACAACAATTGTAGAGCAGAGCAGTGAATTAAGTCTATTAAATTAAATAAGTAACAAATGTAAAACAAAACAACAAAACAAAACAAGTCTTCTTAGCTTGTTTGTTCTTTACAACTTTAATTAAGTTACCAGGTAGATATAATGATCAGTAACTGAATTACGTATGAATTAACTTCAGCCCACTAGATTCAACATTATACATCAAATACATCAATCTGCACACAACACCTGTTCTAATAAAAACACTGCATGTCAAAAAACAAAAATTTAAATGTTTTCCTATGTGTTTAAATTTAGAGATGAGTTTTCCAGTCGTAGAAATATCTGGAAATTAATTAAAATGACCAAATGTCCTGGAAATAATCTGTGTTGTCCGGGTTTTTTTTCTATTTTAGCTCTTCACTCAGATCGCCTACGTGAACCTGTTTTTTTGTTTGAAACTTGACTGATGGTGGGATAAACTGTATATTCGGAGGTTTACCAGATGAAAAGTGTAACTGTGTTGCAATAATCTTTTTGGCATTTAGTGTATTTTTTCTATTTTATCTACTTGCATACAGCCTAATAATAATCAAATTTCTTGTTGTTGTGGTGGTTGATAAATAGATGTACAGTGATGTTAATTGTACATGCAACTAACACTTTGACTTTCTAGAAGATTACATTTCTGTAAAATAAAATAAATAAAATAACTCGATTTGAACTGTTACTGATGGGCTGTGGCCAAATGTAGTAATTTTCCCTGAAACTGCAGCTTATATGGCCGTTTGTAAGCGAGTGCTGTCCTGTATTGTCAAGAAAACCTCCTGGAAATTATTTGATAAAGTGGAAACCCTGCTGATCTCATGAATCTGAATAACAAAAATAATAAGTACTAATATGTGTTTTGCTTTGGGAACATTTTTCCAATACTTCTTTTGCAGGGAAATTTGATGTAAAATCTAAATGAAATGAAATACTTCTTTAACTTTATAACAATTAAGTTTTTTGTTGGAAAAAAGGCAATACTTTTCCACTGTATACCACCAAATGCAGATAAGACATAATAATGTTGTTCCTGATGCTGCATGGTTTTAACCGAACATCAACATCTTAAAATAAATGTGGTTGTTGAGCAAATCATGTTTAATATAAAATCCGTTGAAAACTGAAGGAACTGCAAAATCATGAAATACACACTCTTTTTTAATGTATTTTTTTATGAATTAAGAAAACGCCAGTAAGTATTTCCTGAACTACATCCCCCACAATGCAGCACAATCCTTTGGTGACGCATGGGGCTCGCGCCGCGCCAGTCAGGGGGAAAAGGACGATGTAGCGCATGCGCCACATTTATGTTGTTGTTTGTGGCGGTAAGATGGCGGCGCTCGGAGACACCTCAGCTCCGGGGGTGAATGGGTTAATACAACAATTCACAGCAATAACAGGTAAAAATAACCTTTTATTTTGCGTTTGATCTATTAAGTAGTTTTGGGTTATCCAACAGGAATCGCTCCCTTGTCCAGCAAACCACGAAATTAGTGCGCAGACAAGAAAACGGACGTTTAGTCTTGCTATGGCCCCTACGCTGTCAGTGCTTTGCAGAGGGAAAAAGCACAGCCAGTTATCAGATAAACTCAAGTGAAAGACTCCGAAAAAGGACCGTAAAACCACCAGCTTTTAATATTATCTGCCGCAGCCACTTGTAAATATCAGATTTTCGCTGTAGCGCTCATTAAAGACACTATTTCTCGAGCCTGGAGGTGGTTTTCTGCTCCCTTTTTTTGCTTTGCATGTTGTTTGATATTGTGGAATGGACGTCGGCTGTGCAACATTTCGCTTCTTCATCACCAGCCGGGCTCCGTGGTGTGTTACTGTCAGCTTCACTCCGGCTGTGCGGCTAACAACACTTCGATGAGCACACTGTCTGTCTCGGACCACTCGCTCAGATGTCCTCAATAGTTTATGTGTGCTTTAACACGATGGACAGCGGTTCAGTTTGAAGTTATTTAACGGAGAAAGAGAGGAGACTCAGTTCGGGGGCTGCTGCTAGACTTGGAAAGTGAAACGGACATGCGCAGTACACACGGAAAGATCATTGTAGCCAAACGGCGCTGTTCACTTAAAAAAAAAAGACCAAAGTTAATCCTCACGTCTAGTTTATTCTCTGATTCAGAGTATTTTGTATAGTTTTATGCAGTGTGGCGATGAGTCATCTTCATACATTTAAGGACAGCTGTTGTGTTTTTTTGTTGCATGTTTTAGCCTTTCACTATACATCACGTAACCTGTACTTTAGCTGCGTTGCTGCCTACTACAGTACACAACGTTACCAAAGGCTTTTAGCAGCCAGCCTGCATGCATTGTTCCGACTTTACCTTTCAGGAAGTTGTTTGGCTTTGGTTCATTTCTGTACAGTTGTTGCAGTCAACCTGTAAAGGCTTTTTTGGAGACATGATAATCCATCTTTTTATGAGTGATAAAGTTGATGCTACATTGTTGTACTTTATAGGAAAGTTTGCTCTCTGCGTTTACACAAAATCAGGATGTAATTTCGACTAAAACAATAGTAAACAGGATGTTCACATTGACCGAGGTTTGTGAGAAGCCTGTTTCAATTGTGTGAAAGTATGCATTGTCACAAAATGGTTAAATGGATGAAAACCAGTGGCCCTCTAAAAAGCTGGTAATCAGAAACAGAAACAGAAAACAGAAAATGGTTAGCAGTATGTACACATGATTTCTAATAAACCGCTGCAACATGCATAATGTACTATAGTACCTTTAAATTGATTAATTCAAACAAATGACACTGTTTTAATGATGTTGAAGTGAAAGATGTTACTATATGATGAATTTTTAGCCCAGAAATGACAAAGATACACTGCACTTGTGGTAATTTAATAAACTGTGTTCCCATTACATAGTTTGTCCCCCAGAAATCACTGACAAGTTCATTTTAAACTGTAATGGGTCCTTTACATATATTGTTCACATTTCTTAATCAAATTAAAGGATTGTAATCAAATATTTTTGTTTCTGTTAAACATATTGGCCAATATATTACTTTATAACTAAAGTCCAGTATTGTTCAGGTCCCAGTCACAACATAGTACAATTAATTGAATCCAAGGGGCCTCTTAAAGGAAAGCTATCCAACAAATGTTTTTATCAAAGGAAGGTGATGTGTAGTAAACAAGGTACAACGTGTTAAAATCAATATACTCGTTTCCGTAGGTTATTTTAATATAAAACAGATGATTGCGAACATAAAATGTTACTGATGATATACATAACGGATAGTGTGAGTTTTCACACACATGTGCAGTACAGTTTTGTCTATAAATGTTTCTCAACATCAGTATATGTCCGACACTCTTTTTAGGGGCCACAGAAAGTGTAGGAAAACATATGTTGGAAGCATGCAACAACAACCTGGAGATGGCAGTGACCATGTTTCTGGACGGAGGTGGGATTGCAGAGGAGCCCAGCACCAGCTCCAGTTCAGCTGCCTCAAGCAGCAGAGCTCCCCCTTCAGAGTAAGATGATATTTGTTTTTACAAACTTACTTCAGACAAAAATGCCACATTTTAGTTTCTTTTAAGACACACTCTGTAATTATTTCACAGTGCTCCTAAATGTCTGTCCTAGTTTAGAGTTGTTGTTAACGGTGAGCTGGAGGAAAGAGCACTGCAGTGATTTGGGTTGCTGCTGGGTGATCAGAGAGTGTATCTTTACAACTTGATGGATGTTTGGCTCTAGATTACTTTGCGTGACTAATACTGTATGTGTTGTGTTTTTTTATTCTTTGTCTCAGTGAAGTACGAGCCCCCATTCCCCAGAAGCAGGACATATTGGTGGAACCAGAACCATTGTTTGGAGGTATTGTACTGCTTCTTTTCTTATTCAACATGATGCAACCAGATCTTAAATTAAATCGCTGTTACTCGTCGTTCTGTTTCCGTCATCTGCTGAGTATAAAGTTTGATGTGTCTGTTATGCATGCAGTGCCAAAACGAAGAAGACCTGCTCGATCTATATTTGACGGTTTCCGAGACTTCCAAACAGAAACAAGTGAGTAAATTCAAGCTTTCAGAGTTTGAACAATCTGTAGCGAATGTGGTGTAGCCTAATACTGCGTAATTACAACCAACAAAGACAAGCTGTCACTTTTGTCTCTGTCTAAATCTTTTTCTTTTTATTCCTATAACAACTATGAATGTTGTTCTCTTTTCCTAGTTCGCCAGGAACAGGAGCTGCGTAACGGTGGCACTGTGGATAAGAAACTGAGCACCCTGGCAGACCTTTTCCGTCCTCCCATTGAGCTCATGCACAAAGGCAGCTTTGAGACGGTGAGGAGTCACTCACCAGACACTTTACACCACACGTCTTTATTCCGTATGTGTGAACTTTCAGTGACATTTCAGATGGTGACTATGTAGATCACAGGTGGGAAACCAGGAGTGCCATGTATAGAGCTGCAAAAGTATTCAGGTTGTCATTTTTGATGATGACTTTTTCCTATTTAAAATGAAAACCCGCCCACCATGACATGTGGTCACATACCACTCATGTAGGTGGTTACGATTTCCATAAAGAAGAACACGTTTACTTAATGAAGTTATTATTGTATTTTCCATCAAACTGTAGCTTTACCTCATACTGTATTAACCTTCATCCAAACCTGCCAATTTAACAGTCTCATCGTTCAATAATTGACTAAATCCAGCTCTGTTTTCTTTATTCTGATTTTATGCTCCCTCTGTTGTGATCATAGGCAAAAGACTGTGGACAGCTGGAGAACAAGTGGCTAATGATCAACATTCAGAATGTTCAAGACTTTGCCTGCCAGTGCCTGAACAGGGATGTTTGGAGTAACGATGCAGTGAAAACCATCATCAGAGAACACTTCATATTCTGGCAGGTATGCAGTTTCAGATCCTTTGGTCTTATGTTGTCTGCGATGCTTTCATGTTCCTGCTCACTTTGTGTTGAGGTCTTTGCAAGGGTCCAGCTGCTAAACTGATGATGATGGGAAGGTCAAGTTGCAGTTTGTTGTGTAAAGTCGAAAAAACTCGGATTAGGCTTTTTTTCATTAATGAGTCTGTGAAACCAACGTGGTATTGAATGCTTTACCTGGTCCATGCTTGTAAAATACCCACTGTCTCCCCGTAGCAGATAAAGTTTATCTCTTGCTTTCTGTGTCTGCAAAATGTTTAAATAGCTCACCGGACGTTAATGTACCTGGGTGGCCCTTTCAATTAAAGTCTTTGTGGGAGACACTGGCGACCTGTTTACTCAAGAAAACAAAAAACAAAGCATTCAGATACTGATTTGGAAGTCAGTTCAATCCATTGCAACAGTCGAAGCTTCAAAGCATTCGGATCAGCCCTATTCTACTGTAAATTAATGTTTTATATTTTGTTAAATGCTTATTTGAAAATATGCACAAAGGTTCTAAATAAAAAAAATAAATAAAATATGATTCAGAATGTCATAAGAAATAGGCCTTTCCATGTGGTAATTCAAGTCTATCTGGTGAAAGGTTAATTTCTGTATTGTATTGTGTTTCTGTCATTACAGGTATATCATGATAGTGAAGAGGGACAAAGATACATCCAGTTCTATAAGCTGAACAAGTTCCCCTATATTTCCATTCTCGATCCGCGCACAGGTGAGTAGTTTATAGAAAGTTATCATTATCAACAGTTCTGATGCTGATTTCACACACCATATATCTGCTGTATGCATGCATACCATTTAGAAAACATCATTAGGAGAAGTCATTTAAGAGCAACATTGTCCACATCCTTGACTAATGGGGTGTGAATGAGCAAGAGATCTTTTATATGATTAAGTGATGGGATCAATATAGGACAACAATAGATTGTTCACTAAATTAATAATGAAGATACATGTATACTGGAATATTATCTGTGTAACCACATAAACGGTACACAGATGTTGTCAGTGAGCCCATGTCTCTCCCTCGCTGTTTACATCTGCAAAGTAGTTTCAGCTCGATGTACCTGAACACCTCTGCTTTTGGTATTGACCTGTGCGCTCAAAACATGTTCACTAGGTCAAAAGATGGTGGAGTGGAACCAGCTGGATGTGGCATCATTCCTGGAGCAGGCGACTGGCTTCCTGGCAGAGCACGGGCAGCTCGATGGACCATCGTGCCACGCACCCCCTGCCAAACGAGCTCGCTCTGTGGGTCTCTCATCTCATGTGTCACTTCTAATTCTACCTCTATTCTCTCTCGCTCTCTCTCTCTCTGGGACTCTGTTGGAAATTCCTCTGTTGCAACTCAGAATTATTAGATATTACCTGGGATTCTAGTTATTTTATATCATGATACAATTTCATTGTTGTCTCTTCCTAGTCCTCAAGGCTTCATTACAGACACAGTGATGATAATTAGATTTCTCCAAATTTGCCTTATGCCCCCCGGATGGCGGTCACATTATCATTAACGCATCTTGGAAACCTGGAAATTTGGAGTCGAGTTTTCCAGTCATAGGAACACCTGGGATTTGATTAAAATTCCAACAAAAATCTGGAAATAATTTATTCAGCTGTTGGTAGGATAAGCTGTGAAGCCTGTCAAGAAAAACTCCTGGTAAATGATTTCTTAACAAGCATGGGAACCCTGATTAATACTGACTTATTTAAAAGTATATATTTAATGACATTTGAGCCAGGGCCAGTGTATGAAGTTCTCCCACATTTGTGTTATTTTTCCCAGCTCTTCGATTTGTTTTCTACAGCTGCACACTCTGTTTTCTGTTCTAGGAGAGTCTGATTGATGCCAGTGAAGACAGTCAGCTGGAGGCAGCGATCCGAGCCTCCTTACAGGAGACTCACTACGAGTCCTCAAATGCCCCGGACCCCCCTGATTCCCCCCGATCAGACGACGAATCAGATGCAGAGCCTTTTTCTGACAGCGAGGGTCCCATCTCTGTTGATGGCTCAGACAGCGAAGTGCCAGTACCCCACGAAGAGAAAAGTTCCATCAGCAAACACACCCCCCTCCCTCCTACCACTGCGGCCCAGCAGCGTCTACATCCCGACAGTTCAACTTCTTCCCACAGAAAGTCTCCGTATAAAGAAAACAACCACAGTCACAAGAAAGAGGAGAGCAAAAAGAACCACCTGGAGCCCTCAGCTGCTGGTCCTCGTCATCCTCAGCCTGAAGCAGATTCTGGAGGGAACCACTGTACCCCAGCGTCAGAAAGCGCTGGACCATCCAAGACCAGCACCACCCAAACCTGCGACGTTGACTGTCCTGATGACAATGGTACGTCAGCGTGTAAATCTAAACCTGAGACTGTTACGATGGGGGTTTAGGTATGAGGGTGCTTGTTGTGTGTGTTAACCATCAGTTGGTGAAAGGACCAACCTCTCTCAGTGCTCTCAGCGCTGCCAAGCTCAGCTAGAGAATTCAGCAGTACTCAGTGATGGCAGGACTATACTGGAACACAGCATCCAACTGGGACATCTGTTGAGCTTAAATGCAAATTTTATAGATTTAAGAGGTTACAGTGTAGCTGTTCAAAAACGTAATTACACATTTGTACACAGCAGCTACAGAAATATCATAGGAGATCACAAGAGCTGCGATTGGTCAGCTTAGGCTTGTTCCTTCAAGTTTCTAATGCTGGTGGAGATTGCTCAGTTTACGTTCACATTCAGTGTAAGAGCTCATGCTATTAGCTATCTATATACTGCTGACTATATTCTGTATTTTCAGGGGATAATGATGCAAAGCCAAAGACACATGCTCTTAAAGATTTGTGTCTGTCTGACATTAGGTGTGGATAGTGGACTAAATCAGTAAAATAAACAAACCCTGCAGGGCGTGGAATATCAACAATCAGTGCACACAATCAATTATCTGACTGTGTGTGTTTTGGTTTTTTGCATTTATCATCTGCAGTGAATTCAGAGTAGAGAAGGGAGTTGGCTATGACTCAGTGATTAGGCCAAGGAAGTCATCATTTATTTATGGTCTATGTCCCGCATCATGTCTCCTGCACGACAACATCAGATTTTAATTAAATCCTCTGATAAATATACATAAATATATTGACTGACCAAAGGGGTGACAAAATGATGAGACAAAACACAGTGACTTTGGTTAATTTATTGGGTAGAACAACTGCATCATTTCTGAAAGATATTTAACCCCTTTTTTCCCTTTTTTCTCACAGGGCCCAAAGCCAGGTTGATGCTCCGTTACCCAGATGGACAGAGAGAGCAAATTTCCTTGTCTTCTAAAGCAAAACTTTTGGTGAGAACACACAATAAATAACTATATATTAAAGAAATAGTTAAACATTTTAGGGAATATGCTTCTTAGCTTTGTTGCCAAGAGTCAGGTGAGAAGATCAATGCCATTCTCATGTCTGTATGAAGCTGGAGCCAGGAGACGATTAGTTTAGCTCAGCATAAAGGCTGGAAGAAAACAAATAGCCTGGCTCTACCAGAACCTCTAAAGCTCGCTGATAAACGATATATGTTGTTTGTTTAATCCATCAAATATGAACCACTTCACAGGGGATTCTGTAACACAATCTCTTTTTCTTGCCAGACTCCAGGAAGTTGCTCTTCCTGGCCCAGAATTCCCCACAAAGCAGCAAATTATAATTTTTACACTTCACTCTTTACACAGATTCAACAAATGAGAATTAACATCTTAATTAGTGAACGTTGATAGTGCAGGTGGATTTTTGGACAGAGATAGGTTAGCTCTTTTACATGTTTCCAGTCTTTATGATGAGCTAAGCTAACTGGCTGCTGGCTCCAGCTTTACATTTACTGTACAGAGACGTGAGAGTGGTGTCCATCTTCTTATCTAACAAGCAAAAAAGATAACAAGCATATTTCCCAAAATATCAAACTATTGCTTTAAGTAAAATAAATGTGACCATTTCCTCTTCACATAAATTCTAAATGTTACTTAAAATGTCTCATTTCTGGTATATTACCCTCTCATTTCAAGGCCCTGGTAAGACACGTCCAGTCCAAGGGTTACCCTAATGAACGCTTCGAACTCGTCACCAACTTTCCCAGAAGGAAGCTCGCCCACTTGGACTATGACATTACGCTGCAGGAGGCGGGGCTTTGTCCACAGGAGACTGTATTTGTGCAGGAGAGGAACTAGCCTTGTCAGACACATTCACTTTTGCTTGTCTGTATCTCTCTGATAGACCTCACCCTTTCACCAATGATCTGGGACGATGTTACTGGCCTTGATCCCATAACCTTCTGTTCTCCTGGAATTAGGCTCCCGTTTTTGCCAAGACAACTCTAAGTGGATGGACTACATTCCCCGCCACTTCACTATTCTGAGTACTGACGTCTCTACTGACGGCCTGTTCCCTTTGTAGTGCTCTACAATTGGCCAGTAAGGTGTAACGGATGCCAGCACTCTTTGATTTTTAATGCAATTTATTCTTTTCTGATGCAGGCTTCATTTTGTTCTGAACACTGAGGCACATCAGATTAGAATATATACAGTTTATCTCATATTCAAATAAAAAAAACCCAAATCATGGATCACTAATTGATGATGTACAAAAAGAATTTTACCTCCCAGAAAGAAATCAAATGTAAGAGTTTATTTTCTGTACCTGGGGACAGCTACAGGGAGGCTCATCTTTGTTTATTTTGACCCAAATTCAATCTCTCACACTGTCGTTGTTTGAACAGTTGTAATTATCTGGAAGGCAGGGGCACCAAGAGAAAAGGTGCAATAATTACAAGTCAAGAAAAAGCGTCAGACATCAGTGACACACTTGTGTAGATCGGAGAGGATTTGAGGTTAATCTGCCCATTTTTACTCAAGTTTCTATTGGCAAATTAGAGACTAGTAGATTGTTTTTGGATTTCAACTTTTGATACAGAAGGGAATGAATGAAGGGTGGTACATCTCATCAGTCGGACCTACACTGTACAGAGATGGCTTAGAGACTGATATTTAGCTGTAGTCATTGTTTCCTTTCTTTTTTTTATATGCTGCCAAGAAAATATGCTGATGTTGAAATATAACCACCAAAACCAAGGGAGATTCTGCTTGATCTTTTGTTACAGTTTTAAATGAACTTCACAGACATGATGTGATGAGACAAATGTCATAGATTACAACCTAAACTGATATCAAAATAGTCACCATTTGGACATTAATAAGATGCTATATGGACAGTTGGTGGCAGTAATGTGCCTTAAATGGCAACATTTCCTAAATAAATAATGTTGAGAAGAAGACCACTAGCCAGTGTGAATAAACAAGGTTTAAACAAGCTTTACTAATTTTATATGAGGTAGGAAATGAAAACGGTATTTTTGTTTGGGGATTAATACGGTTTTTCAGTGACAAACATTCACAAGAAAACTTCACAGTTTACCTTTTGAGTGGTTGCAGTTGGTCCTGGGGAGAAGCTGTTCCTTTTCTATTCAAATGTTCAATATTTAAAGCCCCCCTCCAGTCAAAAATATGTTTTTTCTTCTTCGTTGCCTCACAGGCTTGGATGTTTAGCTTCACTGTGTCAGAATGGATGTATGCTGCAGAGTTGTGACACTTGAGGAAGGATGTTTTCACATTTACCTGCGGAAAGTGGGAATTTTCTCTGTGCTTTACTGAAAATCTGATTTTAATGTACGGGTCAATCCTGGTCCAGTATGAAACTTATACAGGTGTGATGTAGAAACCTGAAGCCATTGGTGCACATACACTGAGAATGGACTCTACAGTGAAAAGGAAAACAACTTGTGTCCAACAGGAAGACTTCAGAAATTAACAACATTTGCATATTCATAGATTCTTGTTTTTTTTTTGTTTTTTTTAATTTGTTAAAAGGAGTAAATGCCTTTTTAAGGATTTTAAATGGAAATTATGTTGATTTTTTTGCAAATCAGACATATTTTTGTTTCCAAACAGACTCTTTGTAAATATTTCTTGATACATGTCTGGAGGGGAGCTTTAAAAGTTTCGTACCAAGCTCTTCCAGTCCTGGAAGGATGAAGGTGATGTGTGCTGCCATGTCAGTTTAATGTCAGAATAAGCTGTTAAATTTCAGCTTGAATCACATGCTATTCAAATATATTGACCTTTCTCACAGCAGCCATTTGGACACAAAATAGTGTAGTGAAACAGTAAACACAGGTGTTACCAGTGAACATAATTAAGGTTCTGTTACATTCAGGTCAGGGTGCTGCTATTGTTGACTTACTGGAAAGGCTCTGTCTCTGTTCACACTGCAGGCACAACTGACCCAAATCACGTGGAATATGATCTTTTAATGTGGTCCAAATCAGATACATGTTAGAGTTTTTGGAAAATGTGAACAGTCATAAGAATTCATTGTGCGTCAGTCTCGATCTACGTTCTACATGCAGGTCAGTTCAGGACTGTGACCTGTTCACATTGGAACCTGATATGAGCTACGTTTTAAAAAAAATAATGTGAACAACCAAACAATAATCCAAATCAGAATCAAGCTCTAAGGCTTACAGTGTGAATGCAGCCTTAATGGAACAGAACCTTAATTAGTATCATTGGTAACACCTGTGTTTACCCAACTTTAATGTCAAAATGGCTGCTGTGAAAAGGTCAATTACAGAAGTTTATGGGCCTTTTTTAAAAGGATTTCTTTAAATCAAACTGCTGGTCTGAGGGCCATTTCTGGCCCTCGATCCCCCCCTCCCTCTGGCCAAAGACATGATGTTGGAAATAAAAAAAATAATTCGACCCGTAGGATTTTTTTTTTTCTCAGTTGTTTCATATCAATTTAAACTACCCCTTCATATTCAATTAAAATAAAAATGTCAGAGGTGCCTGCAAAGGGTTGATAAGAGAACAGGCTTCGAACAACAAAGATGATATAAAATCATGATTTCTTGCAGTACATGTGAACACTGAAGTGGACCTCCTGTGAGACCAGCAGTGGCCCCAAGACAATCTGAGTCTGAGACCTCTGGATTAAATGTTGCAATTTGGAATTGTTTATTTTCTAAATTTTGTCCCAGAATCAAAATGTTTTCATTAAGAAAAAGGAAAAGACAGCAGCAATGAATATAAGCAGATCGACACGGAGAAAAATAGGGAGATCTGTCCAGTGCTGCAACAGAAACAACAAATCCAGTTCCCTTCCTGTTATGTCTGTAGATACATTTAGCCTCAGAAAAAAGAAAACATGTCATTGGTTAGCAGCATCTAATTCATATTTTTTATCTTCCCCTCTGAATAAGGGCCCCAACTTATAATAATTAACAGTGTCTGTACGGGGCAACGGTCAGAGATGAAAGAAAAAGACTTGCAGCTGTACAAACAGATGAGGACACTGACTGTTTTACTGTCTTCGTGTGGGTGCTACAGTACATGACGGGGCATTCCTTCATCACCTGTTTTTTAGGGGGTGAAATCTGCTGGCAAAGGGCTGAATGGTGTAGTAGTAGCCTTTTCCCCCTTAACTTAGAACAACATAGAGAAATAACATAGAAATGTTGTATTTTCCCCCGTCAGCTGCCTCAAATACAGAACAACGGGCCAGACAAAGAAGGATATACAGGTATCTAGGATGCACGATGGCATCTGGTATGACAGGTCAAAATGTCACCTTTATCACTATTTACATTTCAAATACACAGTTTATATATGGAGCTTGTTTTGATGTTTTGCAGATTTTGGAGCTCAAGGTTATAAGAACCATTCCAATATACTAACAGACTTAAAACTGCTGATGTTGAGGAGTGAAAACCTGCATTCAAACCTAAATTTATTAATTAGTGCATAAAGGTTAATGAGGTAACCAGGACAGTGGCTGCCCTGCTTTGTTTGAGGTTTTGTCTCTTGCATAAAAAGGGTGTTGACCCCAGTCATCCATGGATCTCAACTAGTTCTCAGAATGAAAAGTCAATGGAAGTTAATGTGTGAGCCATGTGGGGGCTGAGTTTAAACGGGCTCTCCGTCGATTTTACACACAAAGTTCACTTCATTTGTCACAAGGAGGCCTGCTCCAGCCTGTGAATTCAGTTGTGAAATGTCCTCTGCGTCTCTGGAGGAGATTTATACTTTCATAAAATAACCTAGATGATTTTATTTATTTATTTTAGGGCCTGAGGCATCATTATTTTTCTGCTTGGAACAGAAAGCCAGAGTTACAAACTGGAGATGTGAAGTTTGTAGGAAGTGGGTATTTAAGAGGCAAGAGGGTCCGATGAAAGATGCTGTTGAGTTGCATTGTGGGAAATGTAGGATTCATTGTTTCTGAAGTTAAAAGTTGATTTTTACTATTCTTTTCTTAATCTTAAGTCTCCAGGTGAGTCCCTCAACTGTAATATACACAGGTGACAGGAGAGTACATTTGTAGCTGGAAGATTTTAATCGCCAGAGTCTCTGGTGAAATTTTGTTTGCGGTCCTTCCCATCCTGCAAACCAGCTTGATCTAACTATAAATAAAATATTACTTTTGTACTTCAAATCAAATGCACTGTGTTCAAACAAAGTGAAAGACCTAATAAACAAAATGACTTTTGAGACATTTTTAAGGAGTTGATTGAGGGGTTGCAACTGAGGCGAAGGATGTTCATCCTTCCTCTCAAGCTTCAACCTACATTGGTGCAGTGGGGGAAAGTAACATTAAGTTTGTACATTTACTGTACATAAAGACAAATATGATGTACTTGAGTATTTACATTTTATGATATTTGATGCTTCTACTCTAATGCATTACAGAGGGAAACTTTTTTTTTTTTTTTTACTTTTTTTAACTACGTTTATCTGACCGCTATAGCTACTAGTTACATTTCTGAGATTGAAGATTGAAGATTTTACATAAAAAAACATTTAATCATTAAGATTAAACCAGTGGTTCCCAGCCTTTTTAGCTCCAGATCCTTTACAAAAAAGTAAAGTGAGTCATTTGTGAGCAAGAAAGATTTACCCCATAACCTCTCAGATTGTTTAATTATGATCATTGTTAGAGGCTCAAAGATGTAAAACTATCCAATATTTCATAAAAAAGCAACAATTAGAGAATATTACTCATTTTGTTTGGCAGAATTTAGCATGTTTCTTCTTTTGTACTCCATCATTCACCTCACGGTCCCTCAGATTTATCTTTGGAGTTTGTGAACTACTGGATTAAACTACTAAACTGTATATAAAGTAGTTAAAAGCAGCTCCACCTCTGCCAGCTACAACAGTAAAATGCTACATTAATGCATCAGTATTAGAATATTGTAACAATAATATATCACACATGGGACATTTTCCTGCAGAACAATTACTTTTATTTTTGATACTTTAAGTACATTTAGCTGATAATACTTTTTACTTGTAATGGAGTATTTTTAGATTGCGGTATTGGTACTTTTACTGCAGTAAAGTATCTGAGTACTCCGCCCTCCCACCACTACAAGGAGTGGCTAAAGCTCATCACTTACTGTCACTGTGAATAACTTCCTAACATTGTGGAAAAAAATGTATTTCCTGATTTACAAGGAAGTCATTATAAGCACATTTCCAGGCATTTTGTACAATAATCTGAAGGATTTAGTTCTGTGTAACATAAAACATTTATTTCCTGTAACATGAGGCTCAGCACACCACACAGAGCCCTAAGTCACAGGCTGAAAGTGTGTTTGTGTGTAATGTCCAGCTTACAATGCCCTGTTAACCCCCTGCTCTGCAGGTTCAGGAGAACAATCATTGATGATAAGCTTATCCGCTCTGATTTAGCACAGTCAAGATGGCCTCGTGGACTGTAATCACTGTCAGACATGCAGCCAGTCAGGAGAGTCCGAGAGACATTTCACGAAACTGGATTACAAAATTATAAAATATATAAATCAAAAACTTTATCACCAACTTCTTTGTTTTAATTCCTACATCCAGTGTTTTTGTCTCATGAACAGAAACAGAATAATAACAGTGCCTGATTTTTGTATAATTAATGCACGCTGTAAATGTCAACTTGTGCACTAAGTACAGCACAGTAATGTTATTGGCTTGCCAGCAGTGTTATCAAGAGGTGTCATTACAGTAATGCTGCTGAGTGAAGTGTCAGCACAGATTGACAAAGGCACAGTAATCTGTGAAGGTTCAGGAAACTGGCACAGGGATAAAGACTCAAATCCACACTCACAAGCCAGATAATAAGCGGCAAATACAGTCTCTAATCAGTCAGAGAGCAATAATACCGTAAAGGCAGCAGACAAAACCAGTGGCTAAGAGCAGGCAGGTACACAGGAGAGTAGATCAAATACAGTGATGGAAATTTAAAGCAATATAGACAATCAGGTGACTCCTGGCTGAGGAGTATAAATACTGGGTGTGATGACTGTTATTGGAAACAGGTGTGACAGTCACATGACTGGCAAACACACTGGTGGACAGGTGAGGAATGACAGGAGATGTTACTAACTGGAATAAGCTGGAAACACAGTTAACACCTCGTCACAGTATTTTATTGTCAGCAGTAAATAAAGTTCAGCATTTGTTTTCAGGCTTTAACATGAAATGAAATCTTAATCAACACGTTCAGACACTGCCTGCACAGTCTAGTGTCTGAACATGTTGGTTAAGATTGAACTGAGAAAGCATCAAGCTGACTCATGTCAATTTCAAGTGTAACTTTCACAGCAGTCACTGCTTTCATGAGCCCCTGTTCCACTCACAGTATGTCACTAAAATGACTGAGTTTATCTCAGTAGACGGGAGAGAAAATAAAGATTTGGCAATGGCAGGGTGAGGCTGGGGTCAGGGTTTCATGATTCAGCAGAACATGATTGAGACACCTGATTAACTACCCAAATAAAGTGTTGCATAATGTGCTGATTCCCCTTTTTTATTCCGTTGAACAAAGATTTAGCTGCTTTAATACTTAATATACTTACTGATATATTTTTAAATTACATATTTTCCTGCACTCCATCTCCTTGAATATCTTAGGTATCTATCTATGCTTTCTACCACCTGCAGCTTGACTACTAAAAAAATCTCTTTTGAACAGGTTTTAATGTTATTAGACTATTTATCAGTGTATTTTCTTTACAGTAGACACTGATCAGTGTAGAAGATCATCTAAATATTAAGTGAGAAAGAGACATATAAAACCTGGGAACATCTTAGTAAAAGGCTCCTCTATTAGTTATCAATTTCTACGGTGCCTGAATTGTAATATTCCAGAAATGTCTCCTCTTATCTAAAAGGATTAGGTGGTTAGGTTAGGTTACACGGTACAGTGCAAGCAGTGTAAAAATGTGACCCATCATTGTCCAGTATCACATTTCGGGTTTTCCAAAGTTACACCACCGAAGGCCCCTCCTGAAACACGAAATTTGTTGTGAAATTCATTCAATTATGTTTCAGAATTTGGCAGCTGAAAACAAAGAAGGAGTTGTTATTTGTTCAATTTATAAATCAACAGGAACCTTTGCTCTTGTGTTGGGTAACATTGACTCTGTAAACACGACTCTTATGTGGGTGAGGCTGCAGCTTTTCTGAGTGAAATACAGCAAGACATTTAAAAAAAAAAAATCACACACTTGTTGCCTTTTTCTTGACTAATGTGACAGGGCCATTCACCATTGTGCCTAAAGTGGCTAAGCAATAATATAATCCAATACATAACTTCAGGTTTTGTAATGTCTTCTAAAACTGTATTTTTCAAGTCACATCTGGTTACAGTATGAAAACTATCAAATACTGTAATTTTAGTAGAAGGATATGAAGCAGCAGCACTTTTACTCATTGCATTTCACTCATTTGACAGCTGTAGTTATATAATATAATATATTATGGATATAATTGTAGCTGTAACTAACCAACTTTATATAAAGTAAAAAAGATTAGCTCCAACTTGACAACTACAAATGTTGCTCACACATTAATAAAAAAGTAATAAGATCACAATAATATGATATATAATAATATAACACTGACAGGAGCCATTTGGTTCCATAATTTAGATACTTGAAGTAATATTTGCTTGAGTATTTTGTTTTTGTCTAATTACTCCTTCCACAACTGGTTAATGCTGCATATTGGTATTACTGCACAGCAGAAGTTCACTTTAACTTTCTTGTGTATTTGTTCTTTATAACCTATAAAGCCTGATGAACACATCAATCAATCATTTCAAGCATTATTTATCTTTAAAGGGAAACTGGAGAAGCCGTCAACCAGGAACACAGAACAAAACAAGAAGTTCATGAACACAAAAATAAATACAAAGTAAACATGCAACATGCATGAAAACTGGATTAAAACAATTTGAGTTAATCAAGTCTATTCAAGTAAATCGTCAAACACAAAAATTATTTAAATCCTGAATATAAAACTCTTTTAAGCTCTTCTGAATGATTTTCAGATTTGTGCAAACAATGGTTGAATAGTTGGAGAGGAATCTGTGAATTTCCATCATGTGGACATTTCGGACTAATCTTTGTTTCCCTGCCATCTCCGTGTACCAGCACACAAAAGTACACACGCGCGCGCGCGCGCACACACACACACACACCCACACAAACACACGCACACACATTAGGAAACCTGAGCAAACTGTGTTTTTTGTGCAGCTCAGTCAGGGGTTTGCTATAAAAGCCCGAGCTGCCTCCCACTCTGCTCTGCTGACCTGGAGACCCCACCGTCCAGCATGAAGACTCTCCTCCTCGTGTCCCTGCTCGGGTGCCTCGGTAAAGACTTTTTTAAATTTTTTTATTAAATCATAAATTCTTTAAATGCTGAATTGTATCTGCATTTATCATTTATCCAATTGCATTTGCAGCCACCGTGTTCGCGGCCCCCGCTGAGAAGGTGAAATGGTGCGTAAAGTCGGACCAAGAATTTCGGAAATGTACGGACCTCGCAGCCAAAGCGCCCGCGATTGCCTGCGTGAAGAAAGACAACACCATCGACTGCATCATTGCAATTAAGGTGAGGGCAGCAACATCATCCAGAGCACAAATATAGGCTACAATAATGTCTTCATGGATTCAGTTTTAACGTTTAAATGTAATCCCATAAAAGTGGTAAATCTTTGGATATTGCAATGGTCAAAATGATAATTTAACTAGTAGTGGAAGAAGAATTCTGATTATTTACTTATAAAAGAATATAAATACCACAATGTAAAAATAGCCTACATTCCTGTCCTGCATTCAAAATCTTATTCAGTACAAGTACAGAAGCATTACCAGCAAAATATACTAATATATAAGTATTAAAAAAATAAATAAAACTAAACTCTTGTAATTTAATTAGTATTATTATTACTGATGTAATACTTTGTAAACAACATTTTAATCCTGTAGCTGGTGAAGTTATAGTTGTTTTTGATGACTGTTTTTACAATGCTACTCTGCAAAGTAACTAGAAAATATACTTTTATATATCAACAAAATCTATGTAAAGTAGGCTATACACAGTAAAAGTCCTCTATATATATAATAATATATTAACATATATTATTTTTGATGCATCAACATGTAAGTAGCATCTTGTTTTGGCTGGTTGAGCTGCTTTATCATATTTAATCATGTGTTTTATTTAAATCTTGTATAGATGCAAAATTACTATCAACCCCAGATGTAAAATCAATGTAAAAGAGCATAAATTACAATATTTCCTATAATAATGTGTAGTGGGGTATTATATAAGTATAAAGTAGCATTACAATAAAGTATTCAAGTAAAGCACACGTATCTCAACACTGTACAACAATACAGTGCTTTAATACATGTGTCATTTTTCACCACTGCATTTAATTACCAACAAAGTATGTACTAAAACATTCTGCATATATTTTGGAGCTGTTGGAGAGATCAAACATCACGCTGGTTGGCAACAATTTGAGTGTTTTCTTTTTTTTACCATCAGGCCGGTGAAGCAGATGCCATCACTTTGGACGGAGGGGACATCTACACTGCTGGACTGAACAACTACGACCTGCATCCCATCCTCGCTGAGGACTACGGCACCGACTGTATGTTTACAGTCTTACTGATGAAATTAGCACAAGAAATACGTTGTCTGGCATTTTGTACGAGCAACACGTTTTAACTTTTTGCTCACAACTGTTCTGCACACATCCAGCTACGGACACCTGTTACTACGCTGTCGCTGTGGTGAAGAAGGGCACCGGGTTTGGAATTAGAGACCTCCGCGGGAAGAAATCCTGCCATACTGGGTTGGGAAAATCTGCAGGCTGGAACATTCCCATAGGAACTCTGCTGTCCATGAATTTGATTCAGTGGTCAGGCATTGAAGACAGCCCTGTGGAGGAGGGTGAGTTACACCAAATGCTAAATTTGATTAACCTTTTGTTACCTTTGGACAGAACCAGACTAGCTGAGTGGTATCAATCTTCTTATCCAACTCTTTACAAGGAAGTGAATAATTGTATAAGTAGGCCTCTTGGATGCCCTTGTGGTAGATAAAACATGGTTTTAAAGTGCCCTCTAGGCTGCTAATCCTAACCCCGACTAAGATGTTTCACCATAAACGCGTCACAACTTTCTGCTCACTGGTGGCCTTTTCCTAAAATCTATTGCAGCGGTGAGCAACTACTTCTCAGCCAGCTGTGCCCCAGGGGCAGCAAGGGGCAGCAAACTGTGTGAGCGGTGCAAGGGAGACTGCTCCAGGTCCCACAGGGAGCCTTACTATGACTACGCCGGAGCCTTCCAGTCAGTATCAGTCTTTTTTTGCAGTTCTACTATGACTTTTATCAACCTCTACACATTAATCTTCCAAATATGATAACCCGTCACAGCTCAGTCTGTAATCCTGTGACATTTTTTTTAATCTCATTTGATGCTTTTCTTTAAACCTGCTCTCTCTCTCCACCTGTGGGTTGGTCTATTTTTAATAGGTGTCTGGTGGAGGATGCTGGAGACGTGGCTTTTGTGAAGCATCTCACTGTACCTGGTCAGTATCACACGATCATCTCTTCTTATAATTGTTGAATTATTATTAATTTATAATAATCTCAGAAAAGTAAACTGGTCAGTTGTTTCTAATCTGTATTATGAGACTATACAAGTCTTTGTCTTATTATACTCTATTAGATATTTTTATATTTCTCAATAACAACAGAAGAAACAACAGCACTGTTGCCAGGAATCATCACATCTATATCACAATCTGAATATTATGGAACCTTTTCATAATGTGCATAAGATTACACATCATTAGAAAAGCACTCAACAGAAACAAAAAGGAGGAAAAAAGTTTAGTGAAGGTGAGAGAGGCAAGGTATTATTAAAATGAATCTCAAAATCAAGTTAATTATCTATTGTAGGTAGATCAATCTGTTGATCTCAAACTATTTATGACTAATTGCTTTTTTTTTTTGCAGCAGTTCCTCATAGCTGATAACTAACATAATACTTGTGGGATTACCCAATATATCTGCAACCAAACACTCCTTTACTTAACATAAACTTTTAATTTTCAAAATGTGGTGCTAAGAGAATGAGTAAGAATTTATTTATTTAAAACTGGAAAATTGGAAGACAGAAGCGTTTAAATAATTGCCGTGGCACACTTTCAGTGTCCGAAAGGGCCAATTATGAGCTGCTGTGCAAGGATAACACCAGAGCGCCCTTGGACAAATATGCAACCTGCCACCTGGCCAGAGTACCAGCTCATGCAGTTGTCACCCGCAAGGACCCACAGATGGCTGATTTAATCTTGAGGACCCTGACTTCAGTGCAGGTATAATATTAAATATTTATACTGCACAAAGAGCCAGTAGTAGAGTTCACTGCCTTATAGAGAGGATAAAGCAGCACAGTGACTATATAAAAGGATTCATTTAAATGTGTAACTTGTGTTTCAGTTGCCTCACTAATGCTTTTGCTTACTTTTTGCCTTTTCAGGACTTCAACCTCTTCTCCTCTGAAGCCTATGGACCTGCCAAAAACCTGATGTTCAAGGACTCAGCACAGAGGCTGGTGCCGCTGCCCGCAAACTCAGATTCCTTCCTGTATTTGGGCGCTGAATACATGGCCATTATTCGTTCCCTCAAGAGAGGTACTGTAGACATAAGTGTATAAAGCACACAACATACAATTCATCAGGCAAACGCATTCATTACACAGTAGACCCTGGCTTACGGTTATGTTTTACTTCGCTTTCCAGAGCAGACCCCAGCCGCTACATCCACTGCCATCAAATGGTGCGCTGTGGGCCACGCTGAGACAACCAAGTGTGACACGTGGAGCATCAACAGTATTAGCGGTGACAGCGCCACCATTGAATGCCAGAATGCCCCAACAGTTGAGGAGTGCTTCAAAAAGATTATGGTAAAACACTCTTGGATCAAAATATGGGAATCTGTTTCTAGCTTAAGATTTTTTTTTGCATTTGTCTCTCATAATCTTTTGTCTTACTTATCCTGCAGCATAAAGAGGCTGACGCAATGGCAGTGGATGGAGGACAGGTGTACACAGCTGGGAAGTGTGGTCTGGTTCCAGCTATGGTGGAGCAGTATGACGAAGGTATGAGATAACACAGAAAACCACATCACATACAATCCTGTGTTTTACTTTATCTTTTCTACATGAGTAATATTTGCAACTCTGTCTCTCTCCACAGCAATGTGCACCAACCCTGGAGGTAAAAACCTGCCTGTACCGTATTTCTGTTCCTTTTGGCCATATGGACAAAATTAAATGTTAAAATAGTTATATATTTATACAAAATAACATATTTACTGATTTAGAATGTGTGTGTGTATGATTTAGCTGTAATGCAACCTTTGTTTATGTGCTCATTATTTCCTAATAGTTTCCCTTGTTCTATTTGAATCCAATTAACTAATCTTTATAATTAGTCATCATCTATATTGCAAACTTTATTCTTCATCTGTCTAGGGTTATATGCTTCACCATGGACACATTTGTTCACACGTTCTCACATGTTCAGCTGACCTGTTGTGCACCTGCCTTAAAGACTTTATGGGTTATGCTACCAGTTAACTGGGATTAATTACTTGCACTTGTACAAATTGAACACTATTTTCTCAAGTACCGTAAATGGGAATTATTTGAATAACCTTATTAATTATAATAATTATAATTAATAATTATTGGGCGGATAGTTTTCTGATTCATGGTCTGTACTTCCACTCTTGGAGCAGAGGCCTCCTCTTACTATGCTGTTGCTGTGGTAAAGAAGAATTCGGGGGTGACCTGGGACACGCTGAGGGGCAAGAGGTCTTGCCACACAGGCCTTGGCAGAACAGCCGGCTGGAACGTCCCCATGGGTCACATCCATAGTATAACTAATGACTGTGACTTCAGTAAGTGACTGTGTGCTGCCTCTTCCAAAACATCTGCTCATATACCTTTCATTTGAAATTGCGTTAAGAAAGAAAAATATGCAGATTTCTGTAAAAGAGTGTTAACACCAACACACCATACTGACTGTACTATATTGACCTCCTTCCTCTCCTCAGCTAAGTTCTTCAGTAGCGGCTGTGCCCCCGGAGCAGACCCCACCTCTTCATTCTGCGCTCAGTGTGTCGGCAGTGGCAAAGCTGTGGTAGATGATTCCAAGTGCTCCGCCAGTGCTAATGAGAAATACTACGGCTACGCTGGAGCCTTCAGGTAAATGAATAAATATTTATGTGCATGTATGTTCAAAGAATAGTTTGCATTTTGGGAAATATGCACATGTGCTCTTTCTGAGAATTGGAGAAGACTGGTACCATGTCTGTGTGGAGCTTGAACCAGGAAGTTGTTAGCCTAGAATAGACACAAAGGCGGTAAGCAGAAGGAAACGACTCTCTCTTCAGCAAGTGTCTCTAAAGCTCTAATTAAAGCAGCAACAAGGAACTTCATTTTTTTTGTTTTTCATTTTTTATATGAAAAAATATGTGGTTTTATGGGGACTTGCGTGCTACTATAGCTTGACAACAATTTATATGTGTCTTAGCACTTTTTTGCAGCCTCTCCTCTGTTTCACCAAGAAATGGTAACAGCACTTAACTACCCATAAAACAAAAAACGATAAGCACTTCAGCTTGTGTATGGCTTAAATCAGGGGTTCCCAAACTTTTTCATGTCAAAGACTCCGACAATATATACACATTAGACCACAAACCCCCAATCTGAGTATTTTTACTACTTTTTTAAGTCTAACTAAGTCTTCAAAGCTAATCAATGATCATACTGGGACCATTGTAAATTACAATCATTCCTTTGTTGTTCCAACTTCCAAAAAATTTGATAAAAGTTAAGACATTCTATTCCTCCTTTTGCTAGGGACCCCCTAAAACCCATTCAAGGACCCCTGTTGTCCCCCTTCAGTAAAAACCACTTAAACGCTTTATGGCTGTTAATGCTGTTCTCTGTACATAACACAGACATGAGAGTGGTTATAATCTTCTCATCTAACTTTTGACAACAGACAATCACTGCTGTTTATGGGTGTGTGTTTTTATGTTGTTTGTGAGCCTCTAACCTCTGATAATTTTCCATCGTTAAGTGATACGCAATACAATTTTGAACCCATAAATCTATTTCCAAAAATGTCAAACTATGGGTTGAATTACTCTTCCAGAGCACTGTGCTTAGGGTTGAAACTTCATCTTCATATATTGCATGTTATTACAGATGTCTTGTTGAGGGTGCCGGCGATGTTGCCTTCATCAAACACACAATCGTCAGTGAAAACAGCGATGGTAAGAGACTGACACGGACCTGTTTGCATCTCAACTACGACTGTATTTATAAACTATAACCTTCTTCTCGTCACCTCTTCTTGTCAAAGGTTCTGGTCCAGCGTGGGCAAGTGGTTTGAATTCTAATGACTTCGAGCTGATCTGCCCTAACAAAAACCCGGTGCCAATCACTGAATACGCCTCTTGCAACCTGGCTCTTGTCCCCGCACACGCCGTGGTGACTCGCCCGGAGAGCCGCAGTGAGGTGATCCGCATTCTCCAGGACCAGCAGGTCAGTGGTTATTTTTTTAGTGTTGCTTTTAGTTTTTTTTTTGTTTGCGTTACAAAATATTCCATCACAATAACCGGGAGGTCAGTTGAGGAGGTCAGTTGAGAAAGTTTTTGGGTGTTTTTGCAGAGACAATATCGTTTGGCTATGAAGTATTACATTTGCACTACATATTATTGTATATAAGTGACCTCCCAAAAAACTCTCCATCCTCAAGCAGACCAATATTATCCAGCTGGGTTTCTTTTTTACTATAGTGGATACTATAGTCCATCCTTTGTTTTCACTCAGACTACACATAAAGCAATTATTTAGGTGAAACTACTACAATAGGATATGAAGTATGGTTGTTGCACTTAGGCATAACATACATGATAAAATTCAAAAAGAGTGTTTTGAGGGAATTCTTTGCAAAATAATTTTCCATTTTACATGTATTTTCCTCACTTTCAACATAATTTTTCACCCTAAAACTGTTTTTTTTTGTCTGACCTTAACAGAGACATTTAAATAACAAACAAAAAATATATAAAATGTATTAAATATATATATATTTTTTTACTTCTAGGCCAAGTTTGGAAACCATGGCAGCGATCCCACATTCTCACTGTTCCAGTCAGAGCAAGGCAAGAACCTCCTCTTCAAGGACTCCACCAAGTGTCTCCAGGAGATCCCATCTGGAACATCCTTTAGCACGTTTCTGGGCCCAGACTACATGAATGCCATGAGTTCACTCAGACAGTGCAGTGGGTCCACTCCAGGTGCGTACTGTTGTGGGTTATAATGTGGGATATCCTTGAAGCCGAGACACATTACACTCACCATAGCTTAAATATGTGTATGCTCTGCATTCTCAATTGTGTTTTTTCCGCTTTTTCTCTTCCCAACAGATCTGGAGAAATCTTGCACTTTCCATTCCTGTCAGCAAAAAAACTAGTGCCAACCACGGACCCTGTGGTGCCTCATTCAGCCTTCAGTGATTCGAGCAACTTACCCACACTTCCCACACTGAACCCAAAAATTGCATTTTGTATTTTCCTTCTGCTCTTGTTGTAGACCTGATTTTAGAAGTGCAACCAACAGATCAACATATCACTACCTATAAAGCAACTATTCTGTGACCAATCATGTCCTATTGCAGTTATTACCTGTATTACTGGACCACCGATGTTTTGTTAACACTTTTCTCTAATAAAGCATTTTTATTGCTCCTTTGTGGTGACATTGTGGTTTGCTTTGGTGGCGTCATGTATCATATTGCTAGAAAGTACATACTGTAGTCATATTGTAATTGAAGGAGTATATAAAGGGACAATACTGTCAAATTTGCTTCCAATGCCAAAAACAGTCTGGAACAAACAAGCTTACTGGCTGTAACGTAACTTTAAAGCTTTGTTGTAAAACTCTCTTGGAGTCTAAAAGGACTCATGAAAACAGTGCATGGACTTAAACATTATGTATAAAGCAGACATACATGTTGCAGTGTGCCGTTAATAATAACAATAACCTACTGTAAGAGGTGAATGAACAGGATAAGAGATGCAGCCCAAAATGTTTTACAACTGAATAATCACTACAGTGATCAGTCACACTTTTACAAGCTGAGGATTTATTTCACCAACAAAGATAAGTTAGTTTCACAGTCTCAATCTGCACCTTCAGCTGCATGTCCACAGTCTTCATAAAGGAATGAATAAATGGATGAGAAAATAAACACAGATGCTGTGCTTTTTAGGTAGTCTGATAAAAGCCTGTGATAGACATCTGACTATTATCAGACAGAGACTTCTATAATACTGGGAGAGTTTATGTAACAGTACATGGACCCAGTCTGGATCATGAATGTGCAATGTCAAAAATTACGCAATAGACAAACATATTCTCGTTGACTTAAGCCATTGGTATTACTCGCTATCAGACCCCAGGACAAAACCTTACTTTGGGCCCTTATTGACCCGTTGTTTGTGGTTACTCAGAAATATGCACCAAGTCACTTTTGATACCTCATACAAATAATGTTGACTGCACAGATAATGATGCAGAATAACCATTAAGGCCTTTATCACTTCATTATTTATATCATATCATTACTTTTTTTGGTAGTGCATATTCCCAAACAAATTAAATTAAAAACTTGATAATTAATTCATCTTTTCATTAATTTATTGTCATTTTTCAAGTAAAAATCAGAAACATTTGATGATTGTTCCAACTTCTCAAATGTAGGGATTTGTTGTTTTTATCATAGTTTAAAGACCAGTGTGTAGGCTTTAGTGGCATCTAGCGGAGACTCTGCAGATCGCAACTAACTGAACACCACTCGCATCTGTATATGATGAAATTACGGTGGCCGCAAAACTTGCAAAATTTGGTTTGTCAGTTCTAAGCTACCGTAGAAGCATGGCGGTTCAACATGGCGGCCTCCATGGATGGTGACCTTCAGTGTCGTGGTAGTAGAAAGGAGACGAGGTCTTATGTTAAGGAAACAAGAAACGAGTGGAAGGTTGGCGTGGCTATCGTGCAGGTGATCCTGTATCCAGCTGGATAAAACTAAGTACTAGTGAAATTATACTTGCAGTTTGGGCAGCAGAGATCCTCCTCAGTGTTACACTGTGTCCTCGAGCTCTGAGAAATAAAATGTTTACTATATTCTGACATTTTACAGAAAAAATATTAACCAACTCTTAAAGAAAATAATACTAAGATGAGTTGATCATTTAAACTATTATAATTATTCCCACTTTCCACACGGATCCTATCCATTAATCCATTAATAGATGAGCTGTCCTCAGGTAAAACATCTCCACTGTCTGCACATTTTCACTGACCAGGTCTGGACAATATGATATAAATACTATAAAAGGAGGAACACATGTTTTTCAGCAGACTCTGTACTCAGATGGGGTTTCCTCTGATGTCTTTCTTTAGACCACGAACGAAGGACTTTAAAATATTAAATTACAAATTCTGTAAAAAAAAAAAAAAAACAGACAGGCCTGGCACAGACTTCGTGTGATATAAATGACATGAATAAATTGTGTTTGTTCCCATTTTTAATCTCAGATTATTTTGAGGCACGCGTTGATGAATTGCGCTCCTGTGTCACATGACCGAGGAAACGGCCTCACATTTTAATTTACCCGGAAGTTCCCCATGCGACTGGAGGCGCACCGGCTCCACACAGCAGAAACATCGCACTATGGCCTCTCTCTGAGCCTCCTGATGCGACAGTTGTGTACATACCGAACCGGCAATCCGTCACCATCGACGCCCTAATCATGGACCTCCGGTCCAGAGGCTTTTTTCGGGGCCATCGGAGTTGTCAATAGTACTCCCGAAGTACTGTATTGTTTGATTTTGAGCACTGTCACTTTTGCACGCCCGGGGATTTAAACCGAGGTGACAGTAGTAGCACTCACCCATCTGCCGGGTAGCTCATAGCAACAACAGCCAAGAAGGGCATCACTTTTCTTTTAGGGTGAAGGACAAGAAACTGCAACAGCACTACTTTCAGTACCTGGAGACTGATCAGAGGCTGATTCCCCGAGTTCACATCCGACAACGTTATTCACAATTGATTCCTGGTAAGAATGAAACGAGCGGCCGGCGGCTGTGCTAACGTTAGCTTCAAGTACACTCGAGTTGTTTTAGCTTCGTGTTGGTCAAAGGCACACAGGCTAATGCTAATGCTAACTGGTGGAGCAGGCCCTTCAGTGCACACACTGGGGTAGCTGGCCGGCTAATCCTGCCTAGAATACGAAAACGGGGTAAAACTAAGTTAATCTGAATGTTTTCGCGTTATTTAACATGTGTTTATTTCGTTTTATCGCGCAGTCGCTTCGGTAAAGTTAACATATCGTTGTCTTTACTGACAGCCGGGGCTCGTCGCTTTCAGGCTAATCCTCTCTCGGTTTACCGCTTAATGTTTTATTATTTTAAATAAAACTTCAACTCTTGTTCGTAGAGCCAGCGCATTGACAGGAACGACACAAAATAATCTGATCGCCTTTGCGTTGTGGGTTTAATCCCAGTTGAAGGGAAACGTCAGGTTGCAGGTTGCTGGTTGCTGGTTGCTCTGCTGGGCCTGTAATTAAATACATCTCGTAGGACGGCTGCGGCTACAGCGCTAACACTCACCAACAATAGCTCAACTGTAACCTAATCGCTGTCAAATGTTGCTGCGTTACTGCTGAAGAGGCCGGCTTGTTTAGCTGCGGTCTTAGTTTCGTGATCAGTAAACGTGTGTCTCCTTCAGCGCAGTGAAACTAGCAGACTGAGCCGTGTGTACGTTTAAGGTTAAATGTGGCCACGTCTGATTCTGGGACACGTAATGTTAGCCGGCTGTTAGCTGAGACGTTCGTCCTGCGGCCCAGTGAAATGCCTTTCATCCTAAAAAAACTTCGCCAAGACACAACGGGAGGGGGTTGATGTTTTTACCTGCCGTACATTGAGGCTTTATGAGGCTGTTAAACGTGTGTGCCGGCAGAACCATATGGTCGCTTTGTACCTTGATGTCCTGTCTGAAAGAAGCATGGCATTAGCTCGCAGCTAACGATAGTTCCTGTGTCAGCAGGTGGATGGTGCATGACACGTCTGCTTGTAGTTATTCATCAGGGTTTTTTTTTTGTTTTTTTTTATATTCATTTCATCATGTCTGAGCTGCTCCAGCATCTGTGCAACAATAGTTTATCTTTTTACGAGAAAATCAGTTTTCAGAAATGGAGTTTGACGTTTCGTTATTGGACTAGATTGTTTGCACATGTAGCTAGCACAAGCAGGGGGCATTGAAGCCACTGTTAACACAGTAAATGAACTTTGACCTGAGGTATCCATTTTCTTAAATTCACTCAAAACCAGACCAGTCCTAGTGATTTGGTGGCAGTCAGGTATGAGCTGGAAGTGGATCTTCAAATCATTATAAGTAATCCCCATTAGTAATTTGTTCCCTCCTTTACTTTTTTGCTGTTCGGTCAAGTCATGAGCATTTAGGAATGTGTGTTTTTTTTTTTCTTCTTATTTAACAGTTACAGTCCCTTTTTTGTAATAATTTAATATCCACCATGACCTTTTTTTACCTTCTCAAACAACAGGCAGTTTTGGGTGGAGGTTAAAGCGCGTTAGTCCAGGCCGTGCAGTTTGAGCAAGGAATTTAGAGAGCATACGAACACTAATTGCTCATAAGACTGTATGCAGGAGAGCCATGCAATATGTAAGTGAACATTATGGGAGGTGGTGGTGTTATCATAGGCGAAACTACAGACCACACCCTCGCTGCTTGGTTAGATGTTGCCACACTAAATGTTCTTGTCTTTTTCCAGTGTTGTCTCATATCTGAGCTGCAGTTATCATGTTTAACGAAGATCAAATTTAAGCTGGAAGCATTTTCATCTCAATGCCCTTGATTAATACTTGTCTTATGCTTAATTGTTCTCCTTTTTTTTTTTTTTTGTATTTCTTGCTCTTCTTCCTCAGACAGGTTGGCAACACAACGCCACCCTAATGCAGAACCATAAAAGAACGTGAAATGAACAAACCACCACAGCCTATAACGGGACCTACTTCTGTCCCAAACCCTGCCCCCTCCCCCGGATTGTCACAGGTGACCACAAATGATCTTCTGTAAAATTAGTAGTTTTGGTAGATTTAAAGTTTGGTAAAACTAATTTACTAATCTAATCTTCTCTCTTTCTCTCCTCTCAAGGCGGCATACGGCCCTGGACAACCCCCTTCTCTTGTTTTTGCCACCCCCCCACCTCCACAAATGAGCTCTGCACCACAGGCAAGACAGGTATTATTCACAGAATGTCTTTTTCAGCATTTAGTGTCTAAGTATGTGATCTGTTTTGCCTCGTGTAAGAACCCCCCCTTTCCTACCCTTTCACAAAGATTTCTGACAAGGCTTCTTCTGCTATAAGGCTTTGGCTAAATCTGTGTGTGCGCGTTTTAGCCTATTTGCCATCTTTCTCCTTGAATGTCTATCTTGACTTCTTTCCTCTCTTCTGCTGTTCTCCCAGTTTGCTGCAGGGCCCCGTACTTTACACCAACAGGTACTAACACCCCTCACTTCTCCTTACATCCCCTCTGTCTCCTTAGTAGTGTAATGCATGCCTTCAGTTCCACATGTTGGATTATTATTTGAGAACGCTGTAGTGTTTATTAGATGAGATAACTTTTCCTGCCATCCAGTAGCATTGAGTCCTATATTTCTCTGTAGGAAGTTTATCCTTTTTTATTCATCTTGCACTTGCACTTACTCTCGGCCCTCCCATACTTCTCTGAATTTTTCATCATTTTGTAGTCAGGTTTAAATTAAAACAAGAATATGCCTTTTTGCTACTTCAGATGACGCTAACGTAGAGTTTAATATTAAAGTGAATTGATTTTTGGTACCTGCAGCACTCATTCACTGCCCGCATGTGCCTGTAGCCTGTAAAATGATTCTTTAACCACTCTTTTACTTGGACCCGGACGACTTCGGAGGAGCCTACTACTGCAGTCCTGTACAGAGTTGCATGTGCAGCTATGGTTGTTTGAGCTTACTGTTCATGGCTGAGAGATATTTTGCTGCTGCTTTTCATACTCTTCCTTCTTACACCCTTGTAATCTCAACCTTCCACATTGTCTCTTGTCCTCATTTTCACCTTAATCTCACTCCCTCTCTTGCTCTCTGCTCATGTGTTGTGCGGCTGAAGGGTGGATACAGAGCATTACAGGTAACAGCTTTTCTCTTTGTCCCTGTCCCCCCTCCCCTCCCTTTTAACTTGGCCTAACTTCAGTGTAGCAGTGAGACATGACATTCAGTACAATTTAGACTCTTGTGTAACCCAAGAACTGAACTTGTTACACACACTGCCAGTTGCTGTGATTGTGCTTCGCTTCCAGCTGAGGTTAGGGGTGTGTGCCCGCCTGGACACCCACACACACACACACAGACACACAAAAACATCTTTACAAATGGGTTAGGACTACCATAGTTGAGACACTAAATGTACACACAGAGCAACAGGTTTGCTTGTGCTGTGATACACTCTTCATCCTTCTCCCTTCGTTCTCCCTCATCTGTTCTCTAGAGTTACTATCAGACCCGACCAACCATGGCCACCAGTGCTCCGAGGGTACAGACAAGTAGTGGCCCACGGCCTGTTGGTCCTGCTCACGTCTACCCGCCCAGCTCCCAGATGATGATGATTTCCCAGCAGCAGCTGTCTTTCGCTGGCTCCCCTCAGGGTTACTTCATCCCACCTGGACAGGTTGGTTCACATTAGTAAACATCAATTCGTTTTTTACAATTAATTCAATCATTACAATTCTACCTAACGACCTGCTCAAATAGTCCTGAGTATATGCTCATCATATTACCGTACTGGCCCAGATATAAGATGGTGGGTTTTTTTTAGCAAATTTCTGTTTATATTGTGTATTTTAGACTTAAGCAAGCCAAAAATTAGGAAGCCAAGTTAAGCCTACTGGAGTTTCTGACAGCTTGTGTAGCATGTTCTGCTACCACAGGGAAATTCAATGTTTGACGAGTGAATATGAGTTGAAAGCAACAAAACCTATCAGGGACCGAATCATCTGACAAGCAATACCAGTGTGACAGAATGTCAGGATGGGAAGCTTAAAAGAAAACCGCTAATATCCAGAGAAAATCCTTCTGACAGCTTCTAAGAGCATGTGACTGATAGACACAATGAAGAATTAGCTGCATTTGAAAACATTTGTCCAAGCTACACAAATGTAGGAGTTTCTTGTCTTCCAAAAACAGGTGTTGGAAAAAGGGGGTCATCTTATTCGGGCCAATACGGTACGTTACTGCGGAGATGGCAGAGATTGACCTGAAGCTGTCACAACTTAATTGCTCCATCTATTGTTGTTGTTTCTGACTCTTTATTTTGTTTCTGCAGTACCGGCCCCCGTACATGCCTCCTACTCAGCAGTATCCTGTGACCAGCGGTACAGCAGGCTTCTATCCAGGAACTAGCCCTGCTGAATACCCTTATGGTAAGGGTTTTTGCCCAAAACCAACCACAACCAAGCACAACCATAAACATGGAGGATTTTCAGTTAAAAGGGTCAACTCTGAAACACCAGAAGCCCAAATTTGACTGAGATTTTAAGATGAAGCATCTAGTTTTAGCCATTTGTGCACTTCTTTGCCCATACGGTACTGCTGGGTGTGTCATGGTTTTGCTTGGCTGGTTCGTGTGTTTAATGTGTTTCTGGGTTTAAAACACTGCTGTATGTGGTGAACTGCCAGTTGCATGTGGTCTGGCTTGATTCTGCTTTGGCCTGTGTTCTTTCTATCTGCAGTCTCACCTGACACTGCCTTACAGGTTCCATGAAATGGCCTTTTGAGACAAGATTTTTGTTCTCTTTCTGGATGTACATCCATATAAAACTTGATGTTGGGGTGGGATTTAATGTTAGGAGGGATCTAATTTGAGTTCAAAAGTATCTATGACAAAGGTTCCCAAATGGCAGGCACACATCTGAGTCTGGTTGCAACTGCACTTCAAAAAATTCTTTTAAATGCCACCCCAAACACACATCTGACCTGTGTTACTGCTGCAAATACTAATCTTCTTAAGGACAAATGTTGTTCTACAGACATATTTTTCAATGTGAGGCATTGGGTGAAACTAAAACCGTCCATTTTATTGCCTTATGCTCGCTCCTGAGTGGAAGATGGTTCATTGAACAGAACTAAAAACTTTCCAGGAAGTAAAGTTGTATTTGTATTTAAACACTTGTCAAAAAACAGTTGACATTAAAATAAGATGCAGCCAGGAACACAAGGTAAGAATACATTAAAGACGTTGTTCATTTCATGGGACCTTTTTAACACCCTGCTTCCTCTGGATCCTCTCATTAACTCATTCTGCATCTGTCTCTTCCTGCCCTCTCTCCTTCTTTCCTCCCTCTCCCGTCCCTCACTCCCTTCCTCTCGTTTGCTGCGTTGGTTCAGAGCCCTCTCTTGCTGCGAGGGAGAGGCGGGGTGGTGGGGGGAGAGGGGGCGGGCGAGAGAACGGCCGTCTCTCTCTCCACGGTGCTCCTCTCACCTCCCAGCGCTACCCTGGTGAGTAGTGTGTGTGCTTGTGTGTTGGTCAGCAAGCTTTAGTGGCAAGAAATCTCTGTGGCACTTCCTGTCTCTGGTAGTGTTGTAAACATGTGTTGTTTCTGTATTTTTTGGTACCACACACATGTACAGTATACTTCTATGTGCAAATGGGATACGAAGTGAAGGTCCCGCACATAAAAAACGTCCATGCTACTATAAATGTACTGAAAAAGTAGCGAATCCTTACCAAAATGAATAATGGCGGCTCCCCGCAGATTTCGTGCTAGCTTGGTACTGAAATTCCATTTTTACAATGTTGTATATTTCATGTGTTTATTAAATGAAGTAATTTATGTTCTTAAAATGAATGAAATCAAGGATTGCAGGAACCTTGATACGAGAAGAAAATAAGTAACGTCGGCTGTGTTTATTGAATACACAGCACTTTAACATGCAGCTTCTGTCCGACCTTCACAGTCTGGATGTGAAGGTCATTACTACAAAAGCCTGTGTCATAACCAATTTCATAGTGGTGCTTTTAAGATGGAATAACTTTAACATTCACACAGGCTACCTTTATTTGTAGGAGGGGACGATTGCCACCCAAAACAGCTGGGGTTCATTCGCATAGTTGTACTTAGCCATCGCAGTAATGCCGCCGTCAGTGGAGAGTGACACATGAATCGCCCCGCAAATCTGTCGATATATAAAATATGTGCAAGTTTATATTTTGATACACACAGTTCATATACGCTCTCTGTGTGGATTCTTGTTTTTGTGTTCCTACAGGAAGGTCAAAATATCAATCCGGTCTACAACCTCAATGTACCCCACATACTGCCTTGAAGGGGTTTTTATAAAAACACCTCAAATAAAGCATTTTGGGTGATAACTACAGGGGGAAAAATCCTGTGAATCTTTGGTTGGATGGTTATTTTAGTGTGAAGTGTATCTTATACTTGAGTAAATGAAAACAATCTTTTTCATTTATTCTTCTTTGTTTCACTCTAACCTTACAGCGGGAACATACTATCCAGCTCAGCCGCAGTACTCTCCCTCTGTCCCACCGACACAAGTCATGATCAACCCGGCCCAGCAACAGCAACAAGCCCCGCCTCCTCAGCAACCACCGGCACAGTCACAAGGCCCACCAAAGAGGGAACGCAAACCGGTAGTGTGTCACAACAAAAGGGCAGCGCGCCTCTTGTCTGAGGTCAAAAAAATATTTGAATGGACAGAAAGTGTTTTGTCTGTTCAATGTGGAACTTTCTCTTTTACCTGAAAATAACAATAGTATTTATTATGTTGGGTGGCAGCTATAGATCAGCAGTGACGGGATCATTACATACTGTTGGCATTTTAATGTTGGTTACATGTTTGGTGGAAACTTAACCAATATTTCCCCTGTCTCCTGATAGATAAGAATACGAGACCCCAACCAGGGCGGACGTGATATCACAGAGGAGATCATGTCAGGTGGAAGGTCCACGACCACACCGACTCCCCCACAGGTAAGAGTGATTTTGTGAAGACTGGTTTCTGCTGACTGATTTTAAACTCTGATCTGAAATAAGCATTGTTGTGTATATAGTTAAAGACAGAATTGTTTTATTGATTGTTATACTGATAGTAAGTCCTGAGTACTAATAATGAGTCTTGTTTGTGTAACTCTGGGTTAAAGGTATAGTTCTTATAGTTATTATCGTGTATTTTGTACTGACTTCAGGTACTTTACATGTGGAAAATAAAGTGAATGTAAGGCATAGAACAGGTTCTAACTCGAGCTGTAAAAGAAAATTTAGAGTCTGCAATTCTGACTTATATTTTGTCTACACTGGTAGTTGGCTTATCTGGGAATGTTGTAATTTTTCCAAAAGTAGAACAAAAGGGCAGTATTTACTGTTTAAAGTCTTTTTAATTATACATAAAAACACGGTTGAAAAGCGTACAGCTTGAGCAAATTGTTACTGTATTCCAATTTTGAAGGAAAGCAATGACATTTGGTTGGTTTTTATGAACAAAGGAGACATTGTTAGAGAAAAAGCACAGCTCAGGAAAAAGGAATTTATTTTTCTTAGAGGTGATTGCATGTTTTCACATCTCTGTGCTAACATCTTATTATCAGTACAGAGTTTCAAAGAACAAACAATAGAAAGCTAAAGCAAATACACACAAATATGCACTGATGTTTTGAGCTGTTATATTTTTAGCCTAGTTTGTCTTAACTTGTACATGGTGTTGCCGGTTGGTTTGGGCAGAACAAAATTCAATATAACTTCATTAAGGGATAAACTATAGCCTTCAAAATGGCTAAAGAGTTTAATCAACTCTTCTACAACACAGTCCCAACTAAAAGTGAACATAATTTCATGAAAATGGGGACAATGGTTGTAATATGTGTATTTCCATTTCAATCGGTGTTTAACAAAAATACTGTTTTGTAACTGCAGGCCTCCATAGCCGATGCAAGTCCTCCACAGACCAATGGTGAAGTTACCCAGCCTGTCACTACAGTGACTAGAAGAGGTGAGTACATTTTCTCAGTTTTGGTTTACACAAAAAAATGCAAGGTGGTTGTATTCCACATTGTTCTAATTGTGATTACTTCATGTGTTTCACTGCCCAGATGAAAACATGGAGCCTCCTGCTAGCGCTGAAACACCACCACCTCTTGCCACAGAAAATGCAGAGCCTGTGGTGGAGGCCAAACAGGAAATGGACAGTGAGACTACACCACCTGACGAGTTAGCCGCACAACCTGTAGCTCCTGCAGCAGCTACTGAGGTGCCATCACCATTGATAAAGGACCAGCAGTCTTCCTCCCCCCCCCCTACAGCATCTACTACAGCATCAGCATCTACTACACCTCCTGCCGAGGCAGTAAATAAAGTTGATACTAAAGTTAGTGACACAGTAGACGCTCCCGTCGTCCCTACAGCATCATTAGCGGCACCTGAGGCTCCTGTCAAACTGGAGGAACCGCCGGCTGCCCCAGCTCCAGCTGAGAAGGCGCCAGAAAAGGAAGAAAAGACAACAGAGGAAGTAAAGAAATTGGAAAAGGAAGAGCAGGTGACCAGCGCTAAGTTGGAGATCGCAGTTGAGGTTGCTGCAACAGTTAACCCTGTTGAAGTGGCCAAAGAAGAAACTGCTACAAAGACGACACCTGAAGTCTCTCAGCCTCCGCCCTCTGCACAGGAACCTGCTGCTCCACAGACCCAGAATGCTGCCCCGATCTCAGCCCCTGAACCTGAACCCGAACCTGAACCTGAACCCGAACCCGAACCCACGCAAGCTGAAACGGCAGAGCCTCTTCTCTCCAACGGCCTTCCTCAGGACACTGAGGAACTCTCTGAGGACATGGCATTTTCAGACACTACACCCATTGACAAGCCTGACGCTTCTCAATCTCAGGAATCCACGCCTGTGGCTAAAACGGCAATGCCAGCCCAGGAAGAGGAGGAGGAGAAGAAGAAAGAGGAAGAAGAGGAGAAGGAGAAAAGTGAGGATGTCCCTGCTACCACTGTTAGCTGCCCTACCGAGGAACCTACTACTATGCAAGGTAAGTTGATTCTCCCTTGCATTTATGACTGTCAATGTGTCATGCAGGTCTTATGTGAGATTTAAATGTCAATGTCCTTTTTCTTGAAGCTGCTACGTCTGTGCCAAAGAAGAGGAAGAACATGAAGGAGTTCAACAAAAAGGAGAACATTGGAAACCTCCTGGATGCCTTCACAGAGGTATGTATCAGTCCAGGTGACAACATGAAAGATTGAAATTAACAGCAGTAATATCAATAATATTTGAGGATATTTTACAATCTCTGAAGAGTAACTAGGTTATTATAATACTTACCCATCTCTTCCTGCTGTGTGTGCTGCAGGAGCAGGGTGCCAAGCCTGCTTCTGAACCCTCGTCCACTCAGGCTGACCCCGTCCCTGTTGCTCCAGCTAAACCTCCCGCTGAGGTTGTAGATGAGACTTGGGAGGAGAAAGAAGACAAGCAGAATGCAGAACCTGACAGTTCTAAAGCCACACCTGAGCCAACTGGGCAGAAATACCAGTACAAAGGAGGTAAGTTGGCGTGTGTGTGCGTGTGCGTGGAGCACTGCCATTTTGATGTACACTTGTAGTTATGATGATGGTTTTTAGACACACATGAATCCTAAAGTTAATATTCAAAGAGTACAGTCACATTTCATATTTTTGCTTAATGTTAATGCAATGTTAATGCAACCTTAAGCTATGTCATATAAAATTCACCAAATATTTTCAGTTATAATTCACAAAAGGACACAATTTATGACCTTTCTATTAAAGGTTATTTCAGATACCTTTCTGTTCAAAATTGTGTACATCCCTTTTCATCCCTTTTTAAACAATTTATGCTAAAAAGGTGGAATATCAGTGGCTGGATTCAGGGAGATCTATTTATTATTACTATACAGCATTTTCAAGCATCCCAAAGTGTCCCATTCAAGACAAATCTTACCTTCTTCAGAGCTCAAAAGCTGTACAACTGTTTTTTTTAAGGGACAGCTTGTCAGTTTTCCAAATCAGTCAATCCTCTGCATTCACACATCTCTCCTACATCTCTCAGAAAATTGGAAGCCGATAGACCCAGAAGACAAGAAGCGGTACGACAGGGAGTTCCTCCTGGGCTGCCAGTTTATCGGCGCCAGTATGCACAAACCTGAGGGCCTGCCTACCATCAGTGATGTGGTCCTGGAGAAGGTAGGGTGATGTTTTATGTCATTTTGCTGTGGAGTGAGTAATATCATTTATTCATACTTAAAAACTACATTTGACCTCATCAGCACTGTCTTTATGATGACTAATGAATTAGGAAATGTCACGTTCCTCTTGTTCTGCCTGTGTTTGGTATTTCTGTATTGGGAACTAAGGTCATTTATTCTAACTTCAGGTGAACAAGACTCCACTGCGGCCTGCTGACCCAGCTCGACTGATGAATGTCGGTCCCGATTTTACTCCTTCGTATTTGGGGAACCTTGGGAGCAGATCAGTTGGAGGACCACGAGGCCCGGTGAGTGACTTTGTATTGTCCTTTTCTGGAATGGTCTTATCATAATCATGATTACGGCATCATAATGAATTTGTTTTGTTAAATAAGGTTTATTTTCGAAATATGCATCCTTTCCCCTCCTTTTAGCCGCCTGGGCCACGTCGCTCCCAGCAGGGTCAGAGGAAAGAGCCCAGGAAAATCAACCTCAGCAGCCTGTCCCTCAGCGATGACGTGCAGCTGAACAAGGCTGAGAAGGCCTGGAAGCCCGCTGCGAAGAAGTCCACTCGCAGCCGTGCTGGGGAGGAGGCCGAAGAGGAAGATACCGAACAGGCCAAAACTCAAGAGCTGTTCAAGCGTCTGCGCAGTATCCTCAACAAGCTGACCCCTCAGAAGTTTCAGGAGCTGATGAAACAGGTGACGGACCTGACGATAGACACAGAGGAGAGGCTGAAGGGAGCCATTGACCTCATCTTTGAGAAGGCCATCTCAGAGCCCAACTTCTCTGTGGCCTACGCCAACATGTGCCGCTGCCTTATGGGGGTAAGTCGTGATTGTGTCCGGATCTTGCACTTTTATCATTTGCTCCAATGATGACCTTTGTTTTGTGCCACGTGTCTGGGCCACTGAATGTTTATGATGGTATTGAGGAACTGATGGAGCACAGTTAAATCACTGGTTCTAATTTTTAGTTTTCTGTTATAGTCTAGTTTTTGTTATTAATGAAATTAAAAGTGTATACTAAAAGTGTAATCTTCAATGTTTTCCTCCTCCAGTTAAAAGTCCCCACCTCAGACAAGCCAGGAGTTTTTGTGAACTTCCGCAAAGTGCTGCTCAACCGCTGCCAGAAAGAGTTTGAGAAGGACCAGGATGACGATGAAATCTTTGAGAAAAAGCAAAAAGAGTTGGATTCTGCCAAAGAGGTAAGAAATATGATCGCTTACTGTCACTGTCCCAGCCACTACAGTTTTAGTTGTTTTTATTTAGACTCAACAGATCATTTTACCTCGCCTCTAAGCAAAAACAATCACTTATGTCTGCTCTCAGGGAGAGGAACGTGATCGCTTGAGGGCGGACCTGACGGAGGCCAGAGACCAGGCCCGCCGTCGCTCACTGGGTAACATAAAGTTCATTGGCGAGCTCTTCAAGCTGAAGATGCTGACAGAGGCCATCATGCACGACTGTGTAGTGAAACTACTGAAGAATCATGATGAAGAGTCTCTGGAGTGTCTCTGCAGGCTGCTCTCCACAATTGGCAAAGACCTGGACTTTGAGAAGGCCAAGGTAAGTAACACATTAACACACACAGATGGTGATTGTTCATAAAACGTTAACACATTCAATTGTCTTTTTTGTGCCACTTATCAGTGATTGGATTGAGGAGCTGAGGAGACGGCTTTTCACATATAAATCAGTCTCATTTAATCCTTTACACTCAACATTTTGTAGCTTTGTCTCATAGCTGCTGCTTTTTTTTTTTTTTTTTTCCTGTGTCCCTTTAGCCTCGTATGGATCAATATTTCAACCAGATGGACAAGATCATCAAAGAGAGGAAGACCTCATCCAGAATCCGCTTCATGCTGCAAGACGTCATCGATCTCAGAAGAGTAAATATTAACACGGCCATTACAAGATCTTACAATAAAGAATCTATAACGAGCATTTATGTGAATAATGCTGAGAAGTATTCCTGAATGAGCATAATTGTTTTGTACTATGTGTGAAGCAATCCACTGGGATTATGAGCCGCATGGGAGTCCTGAATGCAGATATTAAGCGATAGGAGTTTAAGACTGTTTTATAACCATCTTCCATCTGCGATCCACAGTGTAACTGGGTGCCTCGTAGAGGAGAACAGGGTCCTAAAACAATCGACCAGATCCACAAGGAGGCCGAGATGGAGGAGCACAGGGAACAGATCAAAGTCCAGCAGCAGCTCCTGTCCAAGAAAGACGGAGGTGGAGGAGGAGGAGGCGGCGGCGGAGGCAGGATGGGAGGAAACATGGGAGGCCGAGGCCCTCACACACCAGGAGGTGGCAGGACTAACCCACCTCAGGATGAGGGCTGGAACACAGTGCCCATCTCCAAGAATAGACCCATCGACACCACCCGTCTTAGCAAGATCACAAAGGTAACGTTTGAGTCCAGTCAGTTTCTGTGTTTTTGAGCATCTTGTGTTTTCTCAGGTGCACAGTAAAAAAACAGTGTCAGTATTCAAGAGCCTTTAGAATGAAACTGTCTGAAGTTTCACTTGATAATTTGGTACTTGGTTAAATGTGAGGTGACTTGTTTAAAAATGTAACTTTTGTGTTTCCCTTTAGCCTGGGGCTCTGGACTTCAACAACCAACTGTTGGCTCCAGGGGGAAAAGGCATGTGGGGTAGCTGGGGCAAAGGCAGCAGTGGAGGAACTGGAGCAAAACCAGCAAGTGGAGAGCAGGGTAAAATACTCTTCTTGAAGACAAGTGTGGTTGTAAGTTATTTTTAGTGGTTGAAGTGTTAATCTATCCGTTTTCTCTTTCTAGATTCTGGTCGTCCAGCTACCAGCACCCTCAACCGCTTCTCAGCCCTGCAGCAGTCTGGCGCGTTGTTGTCTTCAACAGACTCTGATCGCAGAGTTCCCCAGAGGTATTCAGCAGCTGCACATATTTTCTTACAAAGTGAAATCTGTTGTCCTTGTTGTTATATTGTAGATGTTTGCATTTAAAATTCAACAGTTTGGGGAGACTGTCTTTACCAATATAAAATTATGTTTTAAATTGAGTGTTTTAGGCATTCGACTCCTAAACCAGTTTAAGATCAGATTTGATGGCACGACATTGTGATAAACGTCCATCTTTGTCTCACTTACAACCTTTAGGTCAAGCTCCAGCCGCGAGCGTGGCGGCGACAGAGACAGGGGTGACCGCAGCAGGGATCGGTTTGAACGATTCGATCGCAGTGAGGGACGGGAAGGTCGTGCCGATGGCGGCAGCCAGAACCAAATCACCAAGAGAAGCTTCAGCAGAGAGTCGCAGGACCGCGGTGGTAGGGGCGGAGACAGCCGGACTGCGACTGAGCCTGTGCGCCGCGTCGCCAGCATGACCGACGATAGGGACAGAGGAAGTCGGGATAGAGGAAGCAGGGACAGAGGAAGTCGGGACAGAGGAAGCAGAGACCGAGGAAGCCGTGACAGGGGTCCAAGCAAAGATCTCACAGGTGAAAAAGGTGCAAAAGTAAATATTTAAATGGATATAATGGTAGAAAGATGTCTTGGAGGAAGATGATGGTGTGAGTTGTACACACAGAGGATTCCTGATGTAAGAGGAAGGATGTTTAACTTGTATTTTTTTTCCTCAGTAGTTAAACGTGAGAGTGCCCCCACTCCTCCTCCTTCTCTTCCAAAACCTGTCTTGACTGAAGAGGAGGTGGAGAAGAAGTCAAACGCCATCATCGAAGAATACCTCCACATCAATGACTTGAAGGTACGAACACGACACCGTGCACTCTCGCAACACAAACGATGTAAATGCATGCATTTTATCAGGGTCACCAGCGAATGCCTAGAATATGAAACCGCTCTGATGGCTGTCATTTTCTTCCTCTTGTGCTGTAGGAGGCATTGCAGTGTGTGACAGAACTCAACAGTGCCTCACTGCTCTACGTGTTTGTGCGGAACGCCGTGGAGTCAACGCTTGAGCGCAGCACCATCGCTAGAGAGCGTGCAGGCCTGTTGCTGCACCAACTGGTAAAGGCAGGGACACTGCCCACACAGCAGTACTACAAAGGGTGAGCATTTAGCAGGAAAAACCTACTGTGAATCACTGTGCTTCCAATGTCTGAAGAGTTTTTCACCTCGAGTGTATCCTTATTTACTCTTGACAGGCTGATCTGAGAACATTAAACTAACAAAGGTGTGTGAGATTAAATGCTGTGTGTGTTTTTTTGGATCACAGGCTAGAAGAGACCCTGGAGGCTGCGGAAGACACGGCCATAGATATACCTCACATCTGGCTCTACCTGGCTGAACTCATAACCCCCATGCTCCATGAGGGAGGCATCCCTATGGGACAACTCTTCAGGTGGGTTACATCATGGAAGTCAGCGAAAATAATTAAAGCCTATTTCTTTTCAGATACTGATATCTTCCTCTCTGTCCATAAATAACATTTAGGTATAGTTTAGTATGGCAGGTCTTTGTCTGTCACACTCTGCCTCAATAGGGTTTATGACATAAACATTTATAAAATATTTAATACACAACAATCAACTTACTTTTTTGCTTTGAGTATAACTATTTGTATATTAAATTGTAATAAATAAAGCAAGTGAACAATCATTTAGTTAAAAGAAAGTGAAAAGTCTAATTTAGTGTAATTGTGTCTTCAGGGAGATCTCGAAGCCTCTTGTGCCTCTGGGGCAGGCTGGAGTGCTGCTGGTACAGATCCTCAAGTTTCTCTGCAAAGGAATGGTATGTCCTATATAAATCCCTTAACTTAAACAGCTCTCTCATTACATCCTGTTATACTTTGGGCAGTTTGATGTTTTAAACCTTCTGGACTGAATGTTGTTTTGTTTTCCCATCAGACCCCCAAGAAGGTCGGGGGCATGTGGACAGAGGCTGGGCTGAATTGGAGCGAGTTCTTGCCCGAGGATGAAGACGTCAACAAGTTTGTCACTGATCAGGTTTGTAGGCTACAGTAGTACTAGACAGTAAACCACAAACGACTGAAAACTGTTGGCCGCTTGAAGTTTTTCTTTCTTGATTTGGATAAAGTGATGTTTTATCCCCTATTTTTTGAATTATCACATTGCATACCTTATGCCAATACCCACCTACACTTTACACCCTTAACCTTGTCGCTGCAGAGAAGAAAGATCAAATGTATAAAATAGATAAGGACGCTCAGGTAGCTCCCCTGGTAGAGCTTGAGCCCCATCTACTAAGGCTGAGTCCTTACCGCAGTGGGCTGGGTTCTAATCCAACCTGTGGCCATTCGTTGCATTATTTTTGGTTTGCTTACTTACTTAAAAATGGAACACCTTTATAAGTGGATAACTTACAAGAGTATCTCCAATTGTCTTTGTTACGTCATTTAGAAAATGGAGTTCACAACAGGAGAGGAAACCGAGTCAAAGGAAGTCGATGAGAAGAAGGTCCTCACTGGAGAAGAGCTCAGTAAACAGCTGGACAGACTCCTGCAGGACAAGGCCAACAACCAGCGTATCAGAGACTGGGTTGAGGTGAGTGATCTTTTTTTTTTTTTTTTCAGCTGGTTTTACACCAGAGTTGAATATTCAATGCAGGATTATTTATTCAATACCAAAGTTGTGTAAAGTAATTGTTGATTCCTCTCTGGTTCATTTTTTCAGGCTAACTTGGATGAGCAGCAAACTGCTTCCAACCAGTTTGTTCGAGCATTGATGACATCAGTGTGTCAGGCTGCCATCATATGTAAGTCTGACTAATACAGCATGTACAAGTGAGGGTGGTCTGTTTTTGTCTAAAATCATTCTATATCCTTGGCTATTAGTCATTTTTTTCATCCACAGCAGCGACATAAATTCTCTAGAAACGCAAACCACAATGTGATTGAAAGCCTTGGAAAGTTAAAATTTTAATCTCAATTCATGTGTGTTCCTCCTCGTTTCAGGTGATAACCCGTACAGGGTGGATGCGCGTCAGATCGGCCTGAGGGCCAGTCTGCTGCAGAGATACCTGTGTGATGAGCAGAAAGAGCTGCAGGCCCTTTACGCCCTCCAGGCTCTGATGGTGCACATGGAGCAGCCAGCAAGTGAGTGCTTTACTTTACAGCAGTGACGTGTCGGGGCTGAACGTACAGCAGTGTACACAATAACAAAAACCTTAGAGTACAGTAGCTCTGCAACCTATGCTAAAGTTGATGCCGTTCAGAAATGTCATGTTATTGTCAATGTCATTGATTAGGAATACAAATGGCCGTTATTAAAGGTCCAGTGTGTAACATTTGGAGGATTTATTGGCAGAAATGGAATATAATATTAATAGGTATGTTCTCATTAGTGAATAATCCCCTGAATATAGGAATCATGCTTCTGTTACCTTTAGTATGAGACGTATTTATGTACAAAGAGAGCAGGTTGTTTTCCACAGTCTGCCATGAATCTTCTTATTTATTAATTTGGTTGCAATCTGCAACTTGACCCCTAAATGCCACTAAATCCCACACACTGGTCCTTTAACACAGTTTGTGGCGGTATTAAAATGTTAAAGAAAAAATGTGTGAAACTTGTAGACATTTTTAAAGGTCCAGTGTTCAGGATTTAATGGTATCTAGACCACACCAGGAAAAAGCTTAAACGTTACGATGCTTTATGGCAAACACAGGACTTCACACACATCATTATAAATGACTTAACACTGACTGAATTACACTTAGTGGGGTTTGTTCAAAAACGGTACAAAAAACAACCTCAAATCATTATTTTAATTAAATGGTAATATTAACACCAGCATGCATTCTGGCAGGGCCGCCGTATTGAACCACGTGTGTTATCTTTTTCTAATCCACTGCAACAAACTGGGCGGCGTTTAACTGACTGCAACAAAACCAAGATCCCGTCTTTTCATTACCAATGCTCGATCAATATTGACCTCTATATTCTGTCTCTGCAGACCTGCTGCGGATGTTCTTCGACGCCTTGTACGATGAGGACGTCATTAAGGAGGAAGCTTTCTACAAATGGGAATCCAGCAAAGACCCCGCGGAGCAAACAGGCAAAGGTGTGGCGTTGAAATCAGTCACCGCTTTTTTCACCTGGCTCCGTGAGGCCGAGGAGGAGTCTGACAAGGAATAAAAGACTGGACTGAAAGCTGCCGTCCCCCTTTGGCAAGGCGGGGGCTCTGCAGGCGGCTGCGGCGAGTCATGGACAATATTGCCAGAGAGGCAGACTCAAATCAATCCTCAATGAGGATAAATCTTATGTTTTTCTCTGAGGGATGGACTCAGAAAACAATCATTTTCTCTCTACCCACCCTCTCTCTCGCTTCCTCATTATTTCCCCCTCCTGCTTGTGACAGCAAGTGTCCTCATAAAATAAACTTGAAAACTGATTCAGCAGGATTGCTTGTTAACGAGGTGTGAAGTATCCCACATCACTACGAAACTTTTGTCACAATAATACAAAACCAACGGGCTGCTTTTTTTATGGTTCTAGATTATGATAATGCCTAATATCCGATCTGATCTGCAAGAATAAACAGCAGGGCGTGTGGTGTAGTGGGATCCCTGATGGTGTGTGTTCAATCCAAACTCAGCTCTTATGTCTTTGTCCTTTACTGGAGTGTGCAGCATGACTGAAGTGTGTTTCTATTAATGATACAGTGGACGATAACGTTCACAGACAAACGTACATGAACTAATATTAATTTGATGGATGGAGTTTTTAAAGCTAAGGTGGTCTATTTTCTCTTCCTGTTTCCCATCATGAACGTACAAAGGACAGAAACATGGAGGACAGATGTTGACCTTTGACCTTGACTACTAGGGGGTGGTCTTAATGCTTCCTCTAAGCCATCCTCTCCCATCCCCAGTAGTGAACCACACTGACTCTTCATCTTTACCTCTTCTTCTATACTTAAACCTGAGCTGTCGTAGAGGACACTTAATGACCCAATCACAGTTAAAACTTGAAATCTACAGAAAATTGACTTGATGAAATATATAAAGTAAAAAAAAAAAAGAAAAAAACAACACAGAAATGATCCGAAAGCCTTTTCTACTTCAAGTGGAAACTTATTTCAGGAGCGTTCTGTAAATATATAATAATAATTACAAACACTTTTTTTTTTCAGTTTTATTTTTCAGAAACAATAAATTGCTGATGTAATTGCAGTGTGTCCTTTTCCAACAGAAACCACAGTTGTCCAGATGCAGAGAGGTGCTTTAGATAATCCATTGATTATTAGTTGTATTGGAATTTTGTAAATATTTTTTTTTTGCTTTCTTTATTTAAGAAATTATTGCTTCTTTTGCATCTGAAACTGGAAAGATGAGGTAACGGAACATTGCAAATAAAGGACTTATTAAGTTGCTGAGCAGAGTTTTGCGTAAGTCTGTCTAAAGGTGTCTGATGCACCGGTGATGTTTGTGGTTGTGTGAGAGCTGGACGAGTATCTGCACTGAGTCTGGCCTCATTAAAAGGGACTGGGAGTCAGCCATGGTGTCACTAATTCACATTAAATACAGTTTGTCAAGGTCATTGTAGAAGTTCAACGTTTGTGTTTCATTCACTCACAGCACGCCTCCACACGATGGTCTCATGTTAGCTTTACTTTAAAATAATTACAAAGAGTTACAGGCAGTGAAGTTTTAATTTGGGATAGAACAAGTTGGAAACCCCTCATTTTGTATTCTTGGTCACCTTTAAAGCTGCAGTAGGTAACATTTTATAAAATAACTTACATAAACATTTACTGTGTCCTGACAGTATTAATAATACGGTTCCTCTGGCTCCTCCTAGTGGTTTGAATGGGATTTGCATAAATCCACCGCCCGAACAAAAACAACCAATTGGAGCAGAGAAAGATATAAATACACTTTACTGGAGGCTTGAAGATAGTTGATTGTGCGAGTCTCATTCCCAGAGTCCCACAGTGTCTGTATTTAAAGACGTAGGAATGAGTCTCACCATCGACTATCTTTCTCGGCTCTGATTGGTTGTTTTCATTCAGGCCTAGAAGATTCATGTAAGAAGTTATTAGGAGCACTAGGAGGAGCCAGAGGAACCTGATTATTTCACAGCTCATCTGTCTCATGTTCTACTGTCAGGACGCAGGGAAAGTTTCAGTAAGTGTAACATTTTTTGTTTTTAATGAAAATGACCTACTGCTGCTTTAAGTGCTCATTAGCAGCAGACTATACATGGCAGCGTTATTATCTGTTGTGTGTAAAATGTCCATCCAAAGAGCAATGATACTGATAATGACGTGAATCCTCACATTTAAGAGAAATGTTTAGCATTTTGTCTTCATATTAGTGTCCCAGATACAATCAGTACTCATAAGCTGGAATCTGCCCTAATTTCTGCTGTGCATTAAATATGATCCATGTAAATGATTAGATTTTCACACCAAACGACAATATTAGGTAGCATTCATGAGCAGTATTTACACAATAAATAAAAAATTAAATAACTTATGTAGTTTTAAGCAGATATAAGATTAAGTGTTAATGTACTACAATTCCACCTGTGAGTTGTGCATAACTGGACGCTTGTGTAAAAAACAAAATATAGTAAAACAAGTTAAGTTTATTAAATTTTATGTTATAATTAAGTTATAATTATTAAAAATACTGCACATTAATAAACACTTAAAATGTCTTTATAACCGCTTACAGGTAGCTACATGTACATTATGAACTAATTAAATGTTTATAGTACTTGAACTAAATGTCTAAGTGTCAAAATGTTTGTTCAATAAGGTCAAATCGTCCTGATGGAAGTATTTTTAAATCAAAGGAGGACCTTTGGATCTTTGCAGATGTTGACATCAGACTGCAGTAAATCCACCCTGAGCGCGTCCTGTTTAATCTGTTGACCAAATATTTGCGCTAAAATACAAACAACAAATGACAGTAAAAATCAGCTGCAGTGCATGAAAAAGGGCCAAAGCTGCAGCAGGTTACTGTGTCTTGATCTTGGCTGCATGAGAGGGGGAGAGGGGGGGAGGAAGAGGGGGAGATTGGATGTGACACCGCCTTGCGTTGATGACGCTCGCCATCGGGAGACATTTGGACAGCCTGTAACCCATATACCGAGCAACAAATGGTGCGTCTGTGCTGGAGACCTAATGCTGGAGTTCGGGGGATGTTTCCGCCGACTGTGTGGCATTGATGATCTACTGCAGGAGCTGCAGCAGGAGGACAAACCGCGCGGTGTCATCTGTTGATCGGATTGGAGACAATTAAGCGCATTATCATGAGCCGCTGCGGTCCGACTTCCAGGTAGGTAGCGAGCGAGAGTCTGAGAGGGAAACAACGAGCACAGGAGGTGCATACATATAGCTATAGCCTTTACTTATATATATATATATATATATGCGCAGAGGAGCATATATATATATATATAAATATAAAGGGGGTGTGTGTGTGTGGGGGGGGGGGT
>NW_023339796.1:12247303-12258212 GCF_004916995.1 Morone saxatilis | reverse complement strand
AAAAAATAAATAAAAAAAATAAACCAGCACTGCAGCTCCCTCCATTCACAGGCTGCAGGCAAACTGCCTTAACTCGATCCCACTTGTTGGTCCTTTAAGTGTCACATCACTGTGGGGGGGTAAAAAAAGAGAGACTTGAAGCAACTTCATTACAATTGGGGACGCTGCTACACATGCGGTTATTATTAGGATGGATGCCAATTAGCAGCATTTGTCAGCTGGCAGAAGAGGCCCTGGCAATCCCAGCATGTTGAAAGTGTGAGCTTTTAAAGCAAACATCGGGCACCAATTACCAAGCTCCAACAGAGGCCAGAGCCCCACGTGGCAGGTGGCGGCTGGGCTTATAAAAAGAAAAAAAGGCAAATATCAGAGGGAGGAAGAAATCAACTAATGGTTATTTTTTCATTTGTTCAAAAATCAATAATCACACCCAAAACCCCAAGTATCTTCAATTTTCTATGATAAGCAACAGAAAAACAGGACATTTATGAAGCTGGAACCAGTGAATAAATGTTATTAAAATATTATATTCTCATCTGTTAATTCATCAGTTGTCTAATCATCTCAGCATTAAAACACGAACCAGCATCAACAGATGAACAGAGATCACAAGTTTAAACCAAATGGCAGCAATATGTGACCTACAGCAGTGGTCCCCAACCTTGGGGTCGGGGAACCATTCAACTGGGTCAGAAGATTCAATCGTGAAGGTGTACCATGAGATGATTAATCGAACATGGAAGAAAATATATTGTTTTTGCTAAATATAATTAAATACGGCTATAACATAAATGTCATTATACAACACTGTATTCTAAATAAAAATAAAATATCCTTGAATAATTATACATTTTGTGTGACCTTAAAATATAATAAATAATAATAAAATAAAATAATTCTCTTTTCTTGATCCAGATGAGACAGTTTTACAGATCAGTAAAGAACTCACTGACATCTGTAACCCGAGATGAAGGATGCTGCTTTGTTTTCAGCAGGTTGTGAAGGGAACCACTTGTATACACTGTGTAGGTGGTGACAAATGCCGCTAATTGATCTAATATATAATTAACATTTCCTACAGCTCTTTTTTACTTGTTATTTAAGTTCAGAGTAAAAGCCGTTTTCGATTAATTGAATCTCATTCTGTCGACGGGGTTTAAGCTGTCTTTGCTGCTGAAACCTGCATCTCAGAGGGGGAGCCGTGCAGCGCTCCTCATGCTGATCATGTGGTGTGTTTATCAGTGTTGAGCATGAGGCATGTCTGCAGTGCTCACAGGTGTGTGTGTGTGTTTTTGCAGCTGAAGCTCACCTCTGAGGAGTGCTGAATGACACCCGAGCTGTGAGATCTGTTTGCACCTTCATATCGCCGCCTCACAGTTTCCCCCTACCTGCCTGTGTGACACACATTTCCTGTCGTTTTATGACTTTAACATAAGCCGTTAACCGCAGCCAGAAGCCTCTTCTTTTCTTAGCTGCTTTGGGAGCCAATCTGCTTACGGATATCTGTCAAGTCATGCACATGCTCAGAGAACATGTCTCTCCTGCTTGTTTGAAAGTCTCACCTGCCCTAAAAAGAACACATATTCCAAACAGTTCCAGTGTACTGCAGGAACAGGTTCAGCTGACCCACCAGATCTACCCAGAGTAGCCATATGTGTATTTTGTTTGTTGGATATTGAAGTAATTAAGTATCACTGTCACTTTTAATAGGGATCAGCAGCTTTAGGGTGAGCAGGCCTGGCTGAAGCTGCTTATGCACGCCATATGTTTGGCCGGTCGCATGGAGACCCTCAACCCTCAGCCATTCTAACCGGTTTTGCCGGCTTACCGTGGCTTTGGCATCTGTGCAATAAATGTAGGGCATAGCAGTCCGCCCGGTGGTTTAAACTAGTCAGCCCAAGCTGTGACTTTTAGTTGTGTTGCTTTGCTGCACCGTGACACCATCTCTGCATGTCCACGATGAGGCTGAAGTCCAAGAGTAGAGAGAGAAGGGAGAGACTGAGAGAGGAAGAGGTAGGAAAAGTCTTTGTTTTTATATAGGGATGGAGCATTTATTTTGGCTACAGCCGTGTGTTTGTCAGTATGTTTGTCCTGTGATTCCTGTTTGAATTTGAGCTTTTCCTTTAGATGCTATTAGAATGTTTTTCACAGACATTGGACACCGTAAATATTAGCAAAGTAAACATTTATTGGTCATGGCAAATGCTGAAATAGCGAGCTGGTGCAGGATGCGACACAAATGTGGACAAAACAAGAAGTTTTGCTCAAATCTAAAATCTGTCTTGCAGGTGAAATTTGAGGAGTGTGAAATGATTCCAAAGTCAGGAAAATCTCCGGCAGACTCGAGGAAAAGTGTCGGCATTCATGAGTTTGCAGCACTTGCCAGATCCTCCCTAAATGGTAATAACCTGTTCTTTTTTTACTTTTTGTGCTTTCACACTCTGATTTTCTTGAGTCACAACTTCCGACTCTGACCTCTACTTCTGTCTCTCTGTGTACAGGTATCTCTCAGGCAGTGAGGGACCATGTGACGAAGCCCACTTCCCTGGCTCAGGGCCGGGTCGCCCACCTCATTGAGTGGAAAGGTTGGCCCAAACCTGCAGACACACCGCCGGCCGCCCATTCCCACTTCAGCTCCTACTGCCATCTGACTGAAGGAGAGAAGGAGGCCCGGTTTGCTGCAGGTATGCATCTCTGTGACCTTTAGCCATCTGTTTTGTATCCAGCTTTTAATGTATAACTAGCTGGTGTTTGTTTGTGTGGGCATCCTCTTACTTAGCTTGGTTTAGTTCCAGCGTTATCTGCTGGCAGGCTCCCACCTTCTGTCACGCACCTAATCCCCTAAAACTCCTGTATGTCAGCGGTCCGCCCCGCCCACCGTCTCTTGGGTGATGGCTTGTCTTGGCAGCAGATGGTGGCCTATTAGACACTCTCCCAGAACACTTCACTGCCCACCAATGGTACAAGCTCCTGTTGTTTTGCAGTGACTCATCCTCTCTGGCGCCGGTGACATCGGCGTGGTTTGATCAAGAGAGAGAATGAGAGCGAGGGGGAGGGAGGAAGGGTACATAGTGAGTGTACATCATTATAAAGTCTACTGAGTCTCTTAAGGAGTTTTTGCAGGCTTTTTTGGGGGGGGATTGTTTTGCAGATCTAAAATGCCTGATTTCATGGCAGCTTTTCTAAAAAATTGCGCTGCTTCTAGATATTTTTTGCAATGAAATTGTGTGAGAAAGTGTAAATTGCGTAATAGTTGCACTATCTTTGGTATAATTCATTAAAAATCAAAGGGAGCCAGTGAGAATAAAATCACTAATAGTTTGGTGACGTATGGCTCAGTGTTTTGCACGGGGGCACTGCTGTGTCTAGTGAAACTCGCAGGAAACTACAATGATTGGTCACATTTGAGGAAAAAACTGAATTCATGGGTATTGGTTGAATTTGTTTTAATTGTTGAAATAAGTTTCAAAGAACCTCTGATTTATTGGATCTGTGTTCCTGTTAGGAGTGGCTGAGCAGTTTGCCATAGCTGAGGCTAAGCTGCGTGCCTGGGCGTCTATGGATGAAGACGAGGAGGAAGAAGACTCCAACGATGAGGATTCCCACCCCAATGGACAGACTCACACCTTCTCCAGCCAGACCTCAGGTATCCACAGTTGCCTCCATTTTGTTCATTTCATCTCATTTCACGTGTAGTCTTCATTTCTGCATCATCACTGACATAACGCTCATCTTCCCATCCCCTCACCCAATTATCCCCCGATCCCCAGGTGATCTGACTTTTTACTCCTCCCTCAGACGCCGCCACATCCAATCCTATCACAGGAGTGCCATATCAGTCTGAGGTTGATGGCGGGGAGGCACCGCCCTCCGACAGTCCCCTCGGCTCCAGCAGCAGCAGCAGCCTGCACTGTGGTGGGCCTTCGTCTCACAATGACCCACATTCATCCCAGACCAATTCACCTACTTTACCCAGCGACTGCATGAGTCCCTTTCTGGAGGAGGAGGAGGAGGAGGAGGAGAGGCTGGATGGTCACAAGGAGCAGCCAGCTTCTGTGCAGGAGGAGCACAGTGAGGTCTGCATCCACCACAAGCCCGAGTGGAGGCCTCGGGCCAGGAGCAGCAGGTTCGACTCCTGCTACTCCACCTCTCACTCTGAGTCTCCTGGAGAGGAGGACGAGGAGGACGAGGAGGAGGAAGGTAGCGTGTTTCATGATGTCCGAGTGTGGCACTGCAGCCCGAGAAGCTTCTTTTCCGACCGCGCCTCCTCTGGAGTGGCGTCGTTCGATGAAGAGGAGGAGAGGGATGAAGTGGAGGAGAAGATGGAGGAGAAAGAGTTTTGATGTGATGTGTTGTCCATCATTATGTCTCTTTGAGTCTGTGTTGATTCTGGATATGACTTCATCTATTCTGCTTTCACTGTTAACACCTCTCCACCTCGTCCTCTTCTTCCTCCTCTTCTCCTTTCCTTCCTCTGATCATCTCCTCCCCACTCGCTGCCTTCTGTCTCTCATCCTCCAGGCCTTTCATGTACTGATCTCGCTCCACTGTTTATGGCTGCTGTAAACAGTATATACAGTATATATTGGAGAGTTGAACCAGAATGTAAAGCTGTTGTTCAAACTGAGTTTTGTACATTTGTGTGAAGAGTCATGTGTTGCTATTGCATTTGGTTTTTTATGGATATTTTGTAGTGTTGTTTTATCTGGGTCATGCTGTGTCATGTGGGTTGGGCTATGTTTGATACTGAATGTCTGAATGTCCTACATATATAAATATGAGTTTTTTTGAAAGAAGATTTTGTCTTTTTTTCCTTCCGCAAAAAACACAACCTGAACATACGGAAATGAAACACAACTTCTAAACTTACCTTTTAAAGGTGTTTGTGTTTTTTTCAATTTAATCATTCACTCATGTACAAAAACAATTTCATGTTCTCTGAAAAATAACAATGGCTGTTGGATTTCAAATGCATAATTCTCCTATGTACAATAGCATGTAAGTAGATCTCATCCGTGTATTTTCATATGTACAAAGCATATACAGGCCAGTGCTATATAAAGGGAGATACTACAGACTTATTGCTTAACTAGATACGCTGCAAATTAGCTTATACACTCTCTACATTTAACTCCTTATACGTTATCTTATATGGCGAGCACTACTTCACATTCTATATGCAAACAAAAAGTTAAGACGTTAATAAATCGTTGCACAAATGTTTACACAGACAAAAATGAGCCCAAGTCGGTGTGCTGTGAATGATATCACATAAGATTGAAATATGGCTCGAAATTTGTTGCATGAAGCTAAATTACTTGACATCCATTTTGAAGGTCGTTAACAAGGACTCACACACACACTTTGCTCTACAACAGTTTTTGAACTCGTGGGTATCACTGTGCTTCATAACAGTTACATTTCTCAGCATTGCATTAGAGGCCAGGCTGGATTAAGATACGTGTAACATATCACGGTGTTAATATCTACAGGCCGCATACATGTGTGCGTATAAGTGTGTGTGTGTGTATGTGTGTGTGTGTGTGTGTTTGTGTGCTCTGTACAACAGCCAGTATCTTCCTTTTCACCCGGAGCTCAAGTGTTGTTCCTTTATCATGCTAGAAACACGTTAAACACACTAAATTCACATAGCGGAAAATGTAGAGGCAGTTCAAGTGACAAGACTACATTGCCATTATTGAATCAGCCCCTATAAAGCCAAACAAGGCTACATGTGCAGTAAATTATACTCATGGTACTTACAATGTGCTTCATCGTTATTTGGAGCCCTGTACTAAGCCTGGTGGACCTTTGGAAGCTGCCTTTTTCATCATGTTAACAGTAGATCCCAGCTGATTGGGGATGTTCGGGGGCTGATATGGACACCAATATTTTGTAGTAAAATAAAAAATATATGCGGATAATGACATGTTGTGACACTGCAGAGTTGTAAACAATGTCTGGACAAACTAGTGATGACAGTGTTGCTATTAAATAATCTTTTGGTGATTATTACTGTAAATTTATTGCATATCAGCCAACATATAACCAACACCACTATATCTTATTAATATTATTAGCCATTAATTCTGGCCCTCTGATGTATTAGTCCAGTGCTAGTGAATAGGTAGTTTTATTCATACTGTCATGTGCTCATTAGAATAATTTACCATGTCTTTGTTCTTCTGTGCTTTCGTCTCTATTATTATTTGCTCCTTTTATTTTTCCCTGTGGCTTATTTCTCTCCTTGTAATGTTTGAAGTCATGTTAACAGGATGTTATTTTGACATGAAGACTCAAATTATGTTGAAGAATCTGGACCAGATTTGAGCATGGCAAGGAAAGTGTTGAAAAGTGTCTCTCACACACACACACACACACACACAAATGTTCACACACATACACACACATCTAAAAGATGAAGCTGGAAATATTCTATGTTTTTCTTCCTTTCGTACCAAATCAAGAGCTAGTGTTGTGTTTGTAGATAAAGCCTGCTATACTTTATTCTCCTCCACAAAAAAACAATTAAAAACACATTAATGAGCCACGTTGTTGCGCAGGTTGAGATGTTCCTGAAGATGAAGCTGAAAATTGTTTGCCAACAAATTCTTTATTTTCTCCTGTTAGAAACTACAGCATCAGCTGCTTTAGAAAATTATTTAACTTATAATAATGAGCCACGCCGTTGCACTGGGTGACAAGTTCTTTCATCATGATGGATTTGGGCACAATATGAGCACATGTCCCACATAAATAGACTAGATAGAGTGCTGTAAATACTCACTAGAATAATAGATGAAAATAGTCCCCACCAAACGGATTTATTCTAGTTTCGAGTAATATAACCTACAGCACTCAGCTGTTTTAGGAAATTATCTGGCCTTTAAAAAAAATTTAAATTATATTGACAAAATAATCTTGCCTGAAGGTCTATTTGTTTAGTTCTCATGAAATTGAGTTTGAAAGGTCATTCTTGACCTTGGACTCCCCAGTTTCACCTCAACCTTTAAGTCAACGTGGCCAAGAACCCCTTAAAGTATTTTAACATCTGCAATTCCTGAACAACTGAGCAAACTCTATCTGTTAATAAACACCATGTGATATGATTGGAAACTCCAAAAACTGCTATTAAATGGACCTTGTGGTGAGATTCTTTTGCTAACTGCTGTTTCCAATTAACTTCCAAACTCAATTAAGATACAGTATATATTTGTTACTTGTTTTTAAAAGAGATTTATCATTGCACTCCTATAACACTGTTGGCCTTTATATGACTTTACTTCACATTATGCATTGTACCACCCAACACCTGAAGTAAACAGACTTTGATGCGTAAAATTGGTGGAGTTTCCCTTTAAAGATTTAAGTCTTCAACAGGAATGAAAGAGCCACAGACACGGCAGGGAAATCAGATCTTTTCATGGGATTTGTAGACAATAATAAAAACATAGAATAAAACCAGCTTTATCCGTTACGACACATTTTATCTGAGCATTTCCACAGTAACACAATACTAAATGTCACACCTACTCACGCTCACTCTCACTCGCTCACTCACGCCACAACAACATTAGAAACACTGGTATCTAGGCTGGACTTGGAGGTGAGAGTGACCTCTACAAATGTAAGAAACGTCAACATTCATGAGGCGACAGCATGAATCCCCTCTGATCATTTTGGTTGATCCTCAGTGTGAGTGGGGATACCCTCTCCCTCAGGTTCTGATAGGTCCTTGTTCAGAGATGGACTCCCCTGTTCTTCTTGCTCTGTTTCGTCCGGCTCAGGAGTTTGGGTGGGGGGGTCATAGTCACAGGCCAGCTCTGATTCCTCAGTGTGGGAGGGGCTGCAGTCAAAAGTAAACTCAGATTGTTCCTCGGTGAACGAGGGGCTTTCCTGGAGCACTGACTCCGACGACTGGTTTGTGACATCGCCGGGGCTGGTTTCAAACTGCAAATTGGACTGGTCCGAGAAGTTGACAGGGATCTCTTTGTACGCGAGATCTGGCTGCTCCTCCACGTCAGGAGGGTTGGGTTCCCGTGGCAACGAGAGCCCCCTGTGGCGGATGCACAGCTTGTGTAGTTCGGTTACCTCGGATACGCTTGTGCTGTTGCCACAGTCGCGGAAACTGGCCAACGGAGGGCGCACTTTTACTCCTGTCACTGTCACTGAGCCCTCTATGGCCTTCCGCAGCTGGTAGAGAGTCACAGCCAGCAAGGAAAAAAAGAGGTAAAGACAGAAAAAAGGGAAGCATTAATGATACAGAACAAAAAATAAATCACATCAGAAGGAAGGAAGGAATCTCACCTCTTTGAGAGAAACCACTCCAACCAGACGTCCCATGCTGGTCACGTAGGCATGATCCAGACCCAGCAGGGAGAAGATAGTGTGAGTCTGCGGAGGAGGAGAGATGGGTCATGGCCTGGATACAGACTCAGAGAGGGGTTTAATTTGCATTTTGGATCAGGTTTATGGAAACTCTTATACCAGGATCAGACATGATATTTTTTGCCTTTTGATATGGTCACTGTGTCAAACTGGGAAAACTACACTTTAGGCACCAACCATGCATGTAATCACAGCTGTATGGACGAAAGTGAAACTGAAACCATTCAAGGTCAGCCTGCGCCGAAGGCGGGCTCATATTCTGTCTTCCCAGTTGGTAGAAAGAGGGTGAGGATATGGGTGTGCAGCACGCATATGGTGGAATGTTACTAAGTACAATTACTCAAGTAATGTAAATTAAAAGGTCCAGTGTGGGGATTTAGTGGCATCTAGTGGTGTAGTTGCAGATTACAACACTCATGCTTCACCCTCCCCTTCCAAACGTGAAGGAGACACTATGGTGGCCACGAAACGCAGGAAAAATGTAAAAACGTTCCTATATTCAGGTGATTATCCACTAATCCACACAGTTAGAAATATTATATTACATTTCTGCCAATTGATCCTCCTAAATGTTTCACACTGGACCTTTAAGTTCAATTCTGATTCACTGGGATTTTCTTCTACTTTATACTTTACTTCACTAGACTTCAGAGGTAAATATGCAGAGTATTATTATTATTATTATTATTATTATTATTATTATTATTATTATTATAGGTCAGGGTGAGATAAGACTTTATTGATATACTGATTTTTATTCATACCTTATGCAGAGATGTTTGCTCCACCAGCTGGAAGGGGGCTGGATCAATCTTGCAGTTCTTGAAATCCACCGGCTCATCAAGCTGCTGCTCCTCCCACTCAGCTATCTGCAATGGGAAGGATCAGAAGACACTAAAACTTTTAAACTTTGAATTGTAAAATTATTTTTTGTATATTTTCTGTTAGTGTGGTTCTCACCTCTGATGGGGTCATGCAATCTTCCACTTCAGTAGAGTCCTAAAAGAAAAAAATGGAGTAAGACATACATTGTTCTTGTATACACAAACAAAGGTTTCTATACACAAAGTAAGATTGTACACCAAACCTCCAATATGTACACTAAATATAAATAGTGTACCAACGCATACCCATTACACAGAGGTCTGTAACCCAATGAATCACTTATATCTGGAGTTTCTGAGGTAAAGGTGAGCGTTTGGTTTCTTGCTCAACATTGCACCCAGTACCCAGAAACAACAACGTCAATAACACCATTAACTTTAAGAATAAAAGCATCTTAAAAATAAAACACAAAACAAATTCTCCAGAACACACAGTCACACACAGAACAAGCATTAACAGCAGTTTCGAGTGAAAGCTGAGGAAACATTTGGTTCAACACTGCTGTTGAAAAGACAATTACCACTTTCTCTCACACACACTTTCTCTCGCTCTCTCTGCAAAGCCACTCTAATGCTTTGGTTGGTGCACCACAAATATTTTGGTCCAGCACTCACTACGTGTGTGTCGCAAGGCAACGGTTACTAAGCAACAGTCTCTAGGCGGCAGACAATCTTACCGCCATGGAGATCCTCACTCGTTTGGACTTGGGCTTTCTTTTTTCAGGAGGAGCCGGCCCAGCCGGGCTCTTCCAGTCGGGGAGAGAAGGCATCAACACAGCACAACATTAACACAGCATCAGCGAAACTGGACAGTTTTACTCCCTTACATGGTGTCACGGCAACATTGGATCCCAGTCTGACTTCTGCTGGGAGAAGTCCCCATGATGTGAGCACAATGTTGCTGAAAGGGTATAATTACTACACCACAGATGAAGGTGAGGGCACAAAATCTGCACGAGGAACCCAATGTTAATACAACATTGGATTGTAGCTACACTGCCAGAAAAAAGGTGTCTGAACATGCTATATTTGATCATTTTTGATAAGCAAATCCACCCTTTTATGTTTTTTGTTTTTCCCCATGAAAAGCTTTAAAGGTTGAAAAAAATCATCCTTTTCATCATCACTGTCTGAGTGAAAATAACATTTAGATTTTGTTGAAAAATGCATGAGGATGATCTTTCGACTCTCCATCTAACGCCATCATTAGTTATTTGTTAATACTTTAGTTTATGAACAAATCCCTGTGGAAATTAATGCTGTTCCCATCTGCCTCAGCTGTATTGTGTTTAGTGCTAATTAGCAATTGTCCTAACACCCTAAATTAAGATGGTGAACATGGTAAACATTATACCTGCTAACACAAGTGTGAGCCTATCATGACCATTGGTTTGTGGAGTACTTCTTTGAAGCCTCGAGTTTGGCATTATGTGCGTCACCAAGCGGTTATTTCGGACCAGCTGCAGTGACGTACTGAGAGTGGAGTTGCTAATTTTCTGCACTTCAGTTTTGACTCAAATGGAAATATGCTTACATACATTTCCCCAAAACTGATCTTAACATGTAGAAAAACTTATCCATGCATTTGTTACTTCTAGGCTGGATTACTGCAATTCTTTATTATCAGGCTGCCCCAA
>NW_023339796.1:12241969-12247203 GCF_004916995.1 Morone saxatilis | reverse complement strand
CCTCCTAAAAGGCAGTTTTTCCTTTACCAAAAATGGTAAAATGTAGGGTGTTCAAAAAGCATTTGACTGGCAGTGAATGTGTTGTGTAGTGAGGGGGCAATGACTCACAGAGGTTTTAAAACAAAAATCCACGACCACAGCGTGAGATCACACAGGAAGACCCTGCTGCCTGTGGGTGGATCCTGCCTGTCAGCAGCAGGAGGAGGAGGAGGAGGTTGACGGCATATGCGTGGACTCAGAGAGAGCACACACACCCACGCATACGATACGCGTCACATTCATACAGTACACTTGCACCCCCACATTTATTGTATCTTTCTCTGTTTCTCACCTCCAGCAGCTCCTTGTCTTGGTCAGCACAGGAGAGGGTCTGAGAGCCTTGGGGAGAGAAAAAAAAGTAAATTTCTATTAAATTTGGATTTGAACTATGACTTTCTCAGTTTTTTTTATCTTTGTGTGTTCTCAGTTTCCCACGTCAGTGCTCCTCTTTCTCTCTCTGTGCATGTGTGGGTGTTTTTTCATCAGTGTAAAGTACATACTATTTGGCGTCTCGGTGTCGCTGATGGCCGACACAGTTTTCAAGGCAGATTTCAGAGGAAGCTGGACATTGGTAACCACTGGACTGAAGGAGGAAGACTCCTCTGTGGAGATCTACATGGAGAATATATTAACAGAGGAGGCCAGACACAAGCGCACAAACACACACACACATCCACAACAGAACACACAGAAAAGACAAATACGATGACATGCACATAAACAAACAGGACAGCACAGGTAAGGGCACAGACGACAGAGAGACAGAAGACATGTGTTAATGTAAATATAGAAATAAAGGACACATACAGTTTGTAAACACTTACCACAACAGCTGTCCAAAAACTCCATCTGTGCCTTTACCTACTGCTACATGCTTCACATGCTGTGCCTGATCCACTTTTTAGTCTACCGCTACAACCCCAACCCAAGCCAGACTTCGCCCCAGCCCTGGCGCCCCCGGACGCCTCACACCTGTTGGGTGCTCACCAGGAAGCGGACCGCTTGGCGAGCGTTGGTGTTGGTCGAGGTATTGGAGTGGGTGTGGGTGCAGGGGGAGCTGGGTGTGCTGTCGGTGGTCAGGCTGGGCAGATGATCCTGGGTGCCGTTGTCCTGGGCCAGCTGGCGGAGGTACTCCAGCCTCCGCTGGCGGCCCAGCTGAAGAGAGAGCAGAGACTGAAGCTGCAGCCGCTCGATGGAGCCCAGCAGGATCATGGATTCTAAAGGAGAAGGAAGGCAGGAAAATGTATTAGGTACGTCTCGCTACAACTAACAATACAGCAATAAATCCTCCCCTCCTGAAGGTTATAACGGTCAGTTTTTGTTGTGTTAGAAAGGTGTTGATTCAACTGCATGATCATTTTGGAGGATGTAGTTTGTGGTGCTGTTGTTTTATTGCATTATAGCAGAATGTGTTTCTAATATTTAATCCACATTGAATAATAAGTGGGGGTGGGATAATAGGATCAACCTTCATGAAGTAGGATTTATTGCACGATGCTTGTATTAGACTGCAGTCATTTTAGCTACTGTAGGTGTACCCAATAACCTGGCAACTGAGCGCACTGTAGGTTTAAAATTTTGGTCATAATATTTAAAAAATAATCCTATCAAATGGGTGAACTCATTTCAGCTGATTGCAATGCAATGAAACATTTGAACCCTCAGTTTCTGTCCTGAAATGCTGTTATTATATTGGCACTAGCATTCATATATTTCAATCAAACAATCCCCTCGTCCAGAAATTTTAAAGGATTGCTGAACAAGTATCAAGTTAAACCCCAAGATGGATTTTTTTTGTATGCTGTTTAAGCTGTGCACTTACCTCTGGATTCCACCAGGGCCAGTGTTTTGAGCTGACCAGTCAGCAGCATCTCCTGCAGATCCCGATAGGAAGAGTTAAGGGTGATGAAGCGCACATCCCTAACCATGATGTCCTCCACACGGATATTATACTTCCTGAAACATGGAGGAGGGGAGGAAGAAGATAGAAGTTAATTATTGAGAAGGGGAAGCAGGGACGTGTGGAAACAAAAGAGGGGAAAAAGGAGATGAAGAACAGGCAAACTGAAAACACATGAAGGCACAGAAACCCCCTAAAAATAAAGAAACAAGTCAACAACTCCATCCTGAGGACACAAAGACTCACTCGTGATGGCCCATGCCCAGTTCAGGCAGATAAGGAAGTTTCTTGATGCGGATGATGGAGTCGTACAGCGAGGGTTGCAGCGACTGGGCCACGGCGTTGGCCAGGATCACAGCGATCATCACAGGCAGGATGTGGGAGATCTGACCAGTCAGCTCAAACACTATGACCGCTGTGGATACAGTGTGGGTGACAGCTCCAGACAACGCGGCAGCACCTGCGTAGGAGTAAGTGAATTTAAGAAAAATTGTTTTTTCTGTCTAGTCTTGTTAAAGCCATTCACTTGCAACTAATAGAGGGAGATTTAGCGTGTTTGATCAGGCATGTTTAGAACAGTAATTAAAAATTAGACAGCTCAATGGGCGATGTTAAATTAGAAATCTGTGTTTGTGCTATTAATCGGAGGAGAATTTAGTACAAGACGGCAAATCCAAACAAGATTTTCTGCAGGATGTCATTCTAATTCATAACATTTAACGCCATCCTGTCACACTAACCACTGAGTCACGCCTGTGGCAATTTTGTATTCAACGGTTTTCTTTTTTACTTTTCAATTTTCATCAGTCACGTTCTATGAGCTGGTATGAGTTGATAAAAATGGCTGCAGCTTTGCACTGGTGTCAATTTCAGTCACACAAGGGAGAGGAAAAGTGACCTGAAAATCTGTTATCAAGGCAAATTAGATACGAAATGGTGAATTTAAGTACAGTGTTAATAAAATTACAGCAGATTTACAGCAACTCACCAACTACAGCATAACCGCCAGGAACTATGGGATACACGCTGCCGTCAGCATGTATGCCATCAGGAAACATGGTCGCCATGATTTCTCCAACAAGTCGGCCAAATGCAGCGCCTGTCCGTCACACACAGATACAATGAAAAGTTATTTAAGGGGTTCTTACCACTGCAGGAGAAACATTAGAAAACACAGTAGACTTTATTCACCGATAAGAAAAACTGGCATGAAGGCGCCGCATGGAACAGGCATGGTGGTGGCCACAGCGGACATCCAGAACTGAGACAGAGAGACAAGTGTTGTGTGACACATCATAAAAAAACATGATCAAACCCTTCACATTCTCTATATGTCTAAAGCCTACCTTCATGAGGATGAAGAGGATGAGTGTGATAAAGACGTTGACCTGGGGGTGTTTCCAGGCGTGGTGGTGGCTGATGTAGTCAAACTCCTCCGCCACGCCGTGACGGCACCACGTGCGGTTGTCGAACAGTGCAACCAGAGACTCGTGCTGTGTCAGCTGACGGGTTGACACAAGAGAAAAAGTGATCTGACTGTTGCCTATTAGCCACCATACCTGACAGACTACGCTTCCCAGGCCTTCTTGCTGTTGGACTAGTGAATTATATTAGCTGGCTTGCTATGTCTTGTGTTGTTGCACTTGCTTGATGTTTGGCTGTGTTAGTAAAGTTGTTGACTTGCTTTTATGATCATAAGTAATGTAATTATAACAAATATAAGTGTACAAATTGTCATATTTGCGATAGTGGTATTGCAACTGGGGGCGCAAAATTACAGCAAATACTAAATCTTACATAGTGTTACTTTAATCCTCTTTATTATATGTGCACTGCAAAGATTTTAATTGGTCATTTGGGGTTTATTATTTATTTTCTAAAGCAAGTGGGGGAAAAAAAATAAAAAATCAAGGTGAGGTCATTTCACCTGCTTCACAATACAACTCACTTTTCTAGAAACCAGTCTAACTTTCTTGATACCATTGCAGCAACCTGTCTTATTCTGTTTTGTGTATATTGTATATTCCCACAAATGAGCATCACTGTCTGAAAACAAGGACAGCATAGGGGGGGAAAAGTTATTCTCTCAGCCCAACCCACACCTAAACGGCTTGTTATGCAGGACGGTTTTGCAGTGCGGTAGGCAGCACTAGCACAAAAATGGTGTGCTCTGCATCTCTCCCTAAAACACCTCAAAGTACATTTCACTTTGGTGTCAGTTTTTAAATGTTTCCACTGGCAGCACAAAGTGTCTGCATCCACTTAATCTGAACCAGAGGCTCCGGGTTTTATTGTTGCAGAGATACTGCAATGTTGCATCTAGAAAGTTTTGTTTTTTAGCAACTCATAACATCCATCAATGGGGTAGAAAAGCCTAAATATAAAATGTTACCAACACTATGGCAATTACTACCAGTTTTCTGATGGTTGCAAAAATTGTTTGTTTGTTTAAATGGTTTTAATTTTAATCCCCAAGATCTACACACAGGCTCTTTGCCATGTTTCCCGATACAGATTACCGTAAAGACAATGTTCTCTGCAGCCGAACAACTTCAACTCAAATAAGAGGAGCAGAAAAAGACCCGCAACCTGACACCAACTCTCACTTCATTTAAAATCACCATCAATCATCTACCAACAGTCCAGGCATGCTTTCATACTGTCAGAAGAGCGTGTAAGTATTTTCTCACCTGTCCAGCCATGAACTGCCCGAAGCCCGGAGGGAACGTGAGTGTGGAGATCAGCAGGGTGACGAGGGCAGGATACACCAGGCGCCTGACAGGAAAAGATGGACTGCGGGGTCATTAATGGGTGTCCTGTCACACTGTATGTACACACTTGATTTCTGGGTGGTGAGTATAGAGGAACCATAAATAGCTTGCTGTGATGTGTGAAACTGACCCAATTCATACAAGGACTTTACCTAGATTTCCCAATACTACATTAACATTGTGACATAAGACACAAACTAATGTTAAATACAAGTTTAAGGGCACATGAAGGAGAATCTTTATCCGTCTAGGGTTTATTTACAGTTTAACTAGTTCAAATGTAGATTCATCCTGAATGTTTGTTGAGTTTTTAAATAAATAATTAAACACTTTAGGAAATTTTAAAGCAAGTGAGAAAAAAAATTCAGGTGATCCATTCTCTGAAGTCTGATCTAAATGGTTTTATCTCTTGTGTTTACGACTGAAAGGCCCAGTGTGAAACATTTAGGAGGATCTATTGGCAGAAATGGAAAATCATATTCATAGATATGTTATCATTCGTATATATTATATACCTTAGAATG
>NW_023339796.1:12233117-12241869 GCF_004916995.1 Morone saxatilis | reverse complement strand
ATTATAATTTACAGACTATCTTTAGAGCGGGTCCTCTTCTATGAAGGCCGCCATATTTCTATCATTGTCCAGAATGGACAAACCAAACACTGAACGTAACAACAACAACCAAATTATCCTTCCAGGAAAAACCTGCCAAAACTTTATTCCCACCTTATTTCACATGCTCTTAAATCATAAATAGAACATAAAACTATTTAGATCAGATTACAAAAATAAGTACGATTTTTTTTTTTTTACTCACTTGCCTCTCATGGCTTCCATAAATATAGTGATTCGCTCTTTTGCCGAGAGTTAGATAAGAAGATCGATATGACTCTCGTATTTGTCCCACATATTGGTCCATATTGAGCAGCCAGTTAGCTTAGCTCAAACACTGACCTGATTCTGTCCAAAGGTGACAAAAGCCACTTACCAGAACCTCTAAAGCTCACTAATTATCACATTATATCTTATTTGGTTTATTCGTACAAAAACTAGACGAGTTGTGGCTTTAAGGAAATTTCTTGGCTGGCAGTCATAATCACCATAAAAAACATAATTTCTTGTTTTTACACTTACAGATATAACATCCATAATATAAAGTGTTAATTATTAAGCTTTAAAAGGTGCTGGTAGGAGGATTTTGTTGCCTCCAGACGGAGTCAGGCTAGCAGTTTCCCTAAGCTAAGCTAACCATACAATCTGGTATCGATGCTCTCATTTATGTCTTGGCTTGAAAGCAACGCGCATTGCCCAAAATGTTGAAGTGTCAAAGTTCTGTGTAACGTCAGGTGCCAGATACTCACTTCCTCAGGAGAAACTTGTTGATAGTCTTCTGTTTCCTCATGCACTCCACAATCAGCCGGTTCAGGTAGACAAACAGAGCGCCACCAAAACCACAGGCAATCCTACAAACAGAAAAGACCACACTGTGTAGAAACAGTAGAGCATCCTGGGACAAAACAAAGCCAGCAACAGTGAAAAGGAATCACGCTGCCTCTGAAATACATCTACACTTTTCCTGCCGTTAAGTTAGTTACTGAGGTTCTTTGACAGAAAGCCAAACCTTGTTAATTTATTGTTTTTGTTTATTCTCTACAGCTTTTACTCATAATCAGCCGAGTAAAAAGTTAATTTCATGCTGCGTTCATCGAATACAAATCAACCTTCAGACTCTCAACAGGAATGTGAATGTGACTAGAAGGAGACTATAGAGAGAGAGAGAGAGGCTGAATGAGAGCTCTGATCTCTTCAGTAACTCAGGCGCCAAACTGCTCAGGGATCAGTTTAATGTGGCGTCAGTCCAAAAAAACCCACTCACCCGAGGATGGCGAATGCTGGCAGCTCCTGAAGGTCAAACGGGAAGTCCAGACGGAAACGGGTCTTAAAGAGAGCAGTGATGGTCTCTGAGGAAAAAAGAAAATTGTTCTCACTCTGTGCAGACGGTGCAGCAATACATCAGTTACAGAAATGTACATATAATACACTGACTTTCGAAAGGGACTCGACACTAAACACAACATAAATGTTTATATTGATATACTGTATTGAAATATCTGCTAATAAATAGTCACGTATCTAGAGGGAGCAAATGCCAGTATAAAGGCCAAAGAGGTATCTAAAAACAGGTGTTCTTTGGAATAGACATATCATGAGAATAAAAAAGAAAAGAGGTCAGACTTGCATGTTGCTTTGTGATCAATAAGTCATAACCCAAAAAAAAAATACCAAGGCACACTGCTTTGCAAAAATTATAAAGCCCTTAATAAATGGGATTAACACCTACTCGTTTTGACTCACAGTCTTCTTCAGGGCATGAAAAAACCAAATGGCAGCTCACATATATATAGCAGGGCTGCTTCTAGCTGTCAGGCAATCAGCGTCCTGCTGCTTTTTGGGTATGACTTATTGATCTCAAAGCAAAATACAAGTCTGACCGCTCGTCTTTTTTGGTCATAAAGTCACATATTCTGTGGAATTAAAACTTTTTTTTTCTTCTAGCTATTAGCTTGTATGCCACAGTGTTTCATCTGCTGGTCTATGTTTGGCAAATGCTTTTTTATACTGGATGCACTTCCTGATGCAAACCTCCCCATTTATCTGGGCTTGTGGCTGGAAAACAGACTGGGGTTCAGTGTCTTGCCCAAGGACACTTTGACATGTGGACAGGAGGTAAGGCTCGAACCACCAATCTTGCAATCAGTGTACAACCCTCTCTACCACCTGAGCTACCTGAGGCCGCCCTTTTAAAATAATATTCCCTAACTTTTGTCAGATGTAATATTATGAGAGATTTTAATTATCATCAGTCCAGACAACAGAGAAGAAACATTTAAGCACGGGTAAAGTCACAAACAAACGCAGAAAACTGTTATTAAAAAGGTGGAATAAGGACTTTTACCTTCCTCCTTGTTCCACACTGCCAGCACTCTGAATATGAAAGCACTGAAGGTGGCGGCAAAGAAGCCCCTCCAGTAGTTTCTCACCGCAAAAAACGTTGAAGTGACCTCAATACTGAACAGCACCCCTGCAACACACAACCAAACACGCTCATAAGACAGTCCCACTCACACACTTTATACAAGAAAGGTTTTAAATAGCCATTTCTCGGTCTAATCTTCGTCAAATATAATAGAGCGTATCTTTACAGTCCAACCCTGTCTGCTTCATTTGGCAACATCAACACATAATTCTCAAGTCTTCCACATTTACAAGCACGTCACTGCCATCATCTTTAACATGCCTCACACCTTACAATGAGTTAACGAAACACTGTCTAACACCTCACATGCTTCCTGTGATTGATTCTACTCTGCACACCAGAATAGAAACACACATTACAGTGAAATCCTGCTTAATGTTGTTGGAATGAAAAACAACACACTTGTATTTTCGTTACTCTTCGGCCAATGTGTCATTTCAATTAAAACTGTAACTGTTGCGTTAAGAAAAGAGCCTCAAGAAAGCTTCACGTCATACTTTAATACAATTCAAATTTGTGCATAGAGTGCACTTCTCTCCCACTAAATTACAAAAAATATTAAAAATACTTTCTTCCAATGTCATATGTAACTTTTTGGGATCATTTATTTGAGTTTTCAGTTTTAAATATGGATTTTCCCCTTTACCTTCACTGTGCTATTTGGGGTAGTTGAGCCAGGTAGAGTGAATGATAGGTATGAAGGAACTGCATTATATCTAAAGAAAATGAGTTCACTGAAAACAGTTGCCTATTGCGACCGGAGACGACACTGTGAGAGCCGTGAGAATGAATCAAAACAGTAAAGTTGCAAGGTTGAATATTTGTGCCAAATGTTATGTTAATCTGACAAATAGTTGCCGAGATACAAAATGTTGCTCTGAATCACAGTTAGATGGATGGACTGACCAAGATTGGCACTGCTAGCGGGGTAAATTTTCTCCTCATCTAATTATCTCCTGTAATTATCTAACCATAATTAGATAGCATTCAATCAGAGGCTGCAGCCACGTTGTCTTACCTCCAATAGGGGCGGCGAAGCAGCAGCCCACACCCACTGCACAGGCGGCCGACAGCATCTCTGTGTTCCTCAGCTCGTTCTGTCCGACAAGAATCAGATATACACACAAATAGACATACACACACGTACACAGAGCCACACATTCAAGCAAACACACAGACACACACACACACGCTCAAATCCCAACAGGTACACAGTACATGTGCGTGCAAATGCCACAAACACACAATACACAACAAATGCATTTCTCATGAAAAAAACCCACCAAAAAGTCACCAACTGTTTACAAATGCAACAGTTTTGCTGTAAAGCTGCAGCTGTATCTTTTCCCATTCGATGAGATTACACATATTAGCGGTGGGATATGGGAGGCCATAATTGAAAACCCAGGATTGAGTGTTGAATTCGTGGGGATGAGATGTTTGTACAGAAGCAATGGCAGCACAGATCGATGCCCCGCTGTGACGGTTCACTGAACAGAATCCAACAGCGCGGACAAATGGAAAGGCATCAATCTATCTCAGTTTCTGAAATGGACAGCATGGATTATTAATGTTGATGGAACTGGCAATAAAGAAACTATCTGACTCGTGCATTCATACCTTGCTTCCCTCAAAGGGCTCGTCCTTTAGCAGTGAAGGTAAAGGAAAAAAAGACAGAAATATGTGTGAGTGCAATCTATGTAGAGTGTAGAGGTTACCTTTTATTTCCGCTGCTGGAAGACATCCAACTTATTATCCAAACCACACCAAATTAAACAAGCTGAGAATGAGCTTCAGCAAACACAGTCTTGATTCCACAGTGAAGTGAATTAACATGTTCCCAGAATGATTATGTTTAATGGCTGCAAAGTTGACCCCTGGACTACTTTCAGTCTTTCTAACTGTGCTGACAGCAGTTTTCTTCCTCCACGTCACTGCAGTCTATCTTCCTCCGTACTGATGCCGATGCGGGTGCTGTCGGTACGTGGAGGAGAAGCACAGCGCACATGGCCAGAGCAGAAATGGACAGAAGCCCAGGGTGTGGTCTCACATGAGTGGAGGTGAGAGTGTGTCCTGGGGAATGGCAGAAAGTCAAGGAAACATCAAAGGCTTTTTAAAGAACAACTGTGATTGTGTTTTTCTTGCAGCTTCACAAACCTACAAGGACGGGGTTTGAATTTTGATGTAACTCACCCGTTTTAATTATATTAAGGCTTAAAGTTATTCATAATTAACGGCGTGGCTGCTTTGAGTGAAAGGTCCACCGACTCTCCACGTATTTGCCCAGTTTTGGATTTGCTGGGAGCTAGTGGAGTCAGGACTGCCAACATGGCGCAGACAGTCCTCACTGAGCTCTCCAGAATCCTCTGGCTGACCTCATGGAGTCTATGTCCACTGTTATCATACAATCTATGGTTCAACACGGGCAACAAGAGTAATGTTGAGACACGGTATTTCCAGAGTAACTAGAATTAATTTTGATGGCAAAAATTTTTTAACTACAGAGATCATCAGTGGTAAATATCAACGGAAAGAATGTCTTTATAGAAACTATGATTAATAGAGCATTACTGGAGCAGTGGTGGTCTAAAGGTTAAAGAAGTGGGCTTGAAACATGATGGTCCCCCAAAGGTGGCCCGAAACTTTGTACTGGGCAGCTTTGGTCATAATGAAACTTCCCTCGAGTCTTTTAAGACGTATACCATGTAACTGTGATGATTCCCGAAACCAAACCTTTAAAACATCCATCATGTAGCACAATTCACTTTTAATAATTTGGAACGAGTTCAAGTTGTTGTGTCATTCTGAAAAAAAATCATGATGCATAAGTAGATGATGCAGACAATGAGGAGAAGTGTGTGACTGACCAGAGATGTATCGAAGTGTAACCTTAAGTGGATTCATTGTTTAAAGCACAGACATGAAGGTGATATCAATCCTCTCGTCTCACTCATAAAGCAAAATGTCCTAAAATGGTTGAACTATTCCTTTACAGCTGCTATCTGTAATGTGATGTTGGATTTGAGAATTTGTTGTTGTTGTTGTTGTTGTTGGCTTGTAGTGTCACTCTGAACTTGAACTGTTAAGTTAGAAGACATTTTTGCATTTTCACATAACCAACTGTTAACACACATTTCACCACATTTTACCATACATAATAATAATACTACTACTAAGAAGTTGATAGTTAATAATGATAGTTAATACAAGAACCCAAAACAAGTTTGTATTTGTGTGTCAGTGTGTGTGTGTGTGTGGAAAATGAATTCCTTTTTTATTGTAGTTACCATTTTCACCATGAAAATCCCACCAAACAGAGCAGCCATGAATTTGCTCAAGAGAGCGGCGCACAGACTGGCAACATGAACAAAGGGTCCCTGAGAGAGAGGATGGGGAGAGAGAGAGATCAGGATGTTAGTAGACTAAAAGCACATTTTATTACTGAGTGGAGCACGATGTACTCAAGTTCAGGGGCATTACTCAAAGACCTTGTGTGATTAAACCCTGCTCAGATTCAAACAACTTTATAACCCCACAAATGGGAAATGCAAGTATTATTAGCAGTAATCACTTATTTATTTTCCCAGCCATGACTTTAATGAGACTTGAAGAAGCAAGATTATACCCTCCCAACAGGAAACAGTCAAGCAATCCGTCATGTGTAAATTGTAACAGCCAAAAAGACTGTGATGGGAGGAGATGAAGGAAAAATACAACCCTCTACCTCCTTCCCCAGAGGCATCCCACTGCCCAAAGCACAGGTCAGACCAATGACTTTGGCCACAAACGTCTTAAAGGTCAGGTACTCCTTCAGGACCACGCCCCGCAGGATCGTCTTCATCTCTGGAATACCTGAACCTGAGAAATGAAAAGAAAGAGGTGCCAGGTGGGATGATGGAGTGGAGAGAAAAGAAGAGTTGAAAGAAAGCAATTACAGTGAGAGAGGGGTGAAGAGTATGAATGAGAAGCAAGGGGGATGGGTGAGGGGAAGGCTGATTGATATTCATGTAGTTTTCTGTATGCGCATCGCATCAGAGATATATTTTATGGATTTCCTGCAGACGTGACCACTAAGAGACGTACAGAACATGTCCTTGGAGGCCTTATGGCGCATTATGGAGCCAATTACATTATTCAAATAGGGAAATGTGACCATGAATTAGAGATTGGAATACATATGTTTGTGCATAAATTGTTTAAATTTGTGTGTGTGTGTGTGCGGGTGTGTGTGTGTGTGGGTGTGTGTGTGTCTTACCCACAGCCTGAGGCGACAGTATCTGTGTGAATCCTGCTGAGAAAGTGATGAGCACTACAGGGTAGGTGACCCAGGCGATGTACTGCAGAAGGAGGTTACTGTCCAGTCCAGCATACATCCACTTCTGTGCTGCACACACACACACACACACACACACACACGCACACACACAAGTAACTTCATCTCAGTATAATGTGGTAGAAATCTAAACAATTTAACAACCAGTTTGACCATCTATCAAGATGTATCTGTTGTGAGCAGATTAACTCGATTCCTCTGCTCTTCATTACCTCCCTTTGACCTTCCCTCCATTTTTTGTTCCACCTCTTCCTTATTCATGCATTTTTATTCATCCTTTAGCAGCTCAGTGGCCTCCTCCTCCTCATTCATTATTTAGTTCTCTCTATTATCAAATTTACCATTTAAAAAAATACAGCAGAGGATCTATCTCTCTTTCAGTGGAGGAAGAAGTGTGTGAATGTATTCAAAAACCAATAACTCTACTTATCTACCTACTATTAGATTAAAACAATATACAAAAGTTAAAGTATTCTACTAAAAACTGCCCCATTGCAATATATTGTTATGTTAGATTGTTAATGCTAATGAAACAGTATAAATAGCATTTTATTATTGTAGCTGGTCAACGTGGAGTTTTAAGTATTCTATGTACAGTTTGGTAGTTTAGTCCAACAGCAAACGAAAGGACAGGCCCCTCCAAAGGTTAACAAGATAAATCTGAGGGTTTGACAGATGATTAATGGGGTAGGAAAGAGGGAAAAAAAACATGTTATGCACCACAAATTTGAACTAATTTGGGGGTAAATTGTCTCTAATCTTTGCTTTCAGGTCAAATATTGAATGTTTTTACATCTTTGGCCTTCAAACTGTTATTTAAATGAAACCATTTGTAACAATGCACTGTTCGACATGTGTCTGTCTATGTAAAAACTAGTAACTATAGCTGTTAAATAATTAGTATATGAACAGTTATCTGTGTAAGAAGATATGATCTTACTAAAGGTTAATCATTTCAGAGGATTTTATTATTCAAAATGTTCTTTATAGTTCAGTATCAGTATTGAAAACCAGCACCTGGGGAATTAATTCATGTGTCGGTGTTAAGACTGGTGCTTTGTGGGAGAAGAAACTGTATGTTTTGATCTTTTAAATATTAATGAAAGCCACTTTGTTAGCTTCTGTTCAAGATCAATATGACTCGGTGGCAGAATGATGGTCAATTTGTATTAATATTTTACTATCTACTTCCATACCTGACAACATATTATAAAGCACGACCCCTCGGTGATTAACACTTTTACAACTTTGCTGCCTCTGTGAGAACAGTCCATTATTCACTGTCTGTCTATCCATCTGTCTTTGTGACTCTTTTGTCTCTCTTCCTGGCTCTCTGGCTCTTTCCTACCTTCTTGGCAGAAGGCGATGGCGTAGTCCATGACCCAGCTGACCAGAGCCATGAGCAGACCCAGCAGAATGAGGAAGATCCAGTCCTCCCCTACCCGTGAGATCAGGAACTTCTGGCAGCGAGACGCACACACTGAAGGCACAGAGACAGAAAGAGACTGAAAGTAAAATCTCTGAAACGAACACATTGTGTGAAGAGTGATATTTGTTAGTGTGATACTGAAATGAAGCAGTGGCGCCAGAGAGGAAAGAAAAGTGAATATGTAGGAAGGATGTTAGACCAGGGAAGTCAAGGCGAGTACATATCATCCGCAACGGCAATCCCAAGTCGTTCTAGGTAAAACATAGGAGTTTTTAACTGGTTTATATTTCAGTTTAATACTGATGTATGATCCATATGACCTACATGAAAAAAAAAAAAAAAACTTCTGTCCACGAGGGGCTGCCAGTATGAACACAAAATGCAAGTTCCTTCTAAATATTATATTCTATAAATTTCACCACACTGTGATGGGTTATATTATATGTATTATTGTTACAATGAGCAGGACTACAATATTTAATTAACTGGATCCGCAATTAAGAGACATTAATGTGTATTTTTTTTT
>NW_023339796.1:12174775-12232949 GCF_004916995.1 Morone saxatilis | reverse complement strand
TTTTGTTTATTGTTACTTCACTTTGAATTTGACATAAAAACCTATTCAAGTGTTTTCATACTCATCTGCTGAGGAGGGAAAGTTTCTGTTAACCTTAAATCTGAGTTTTAACACGTATGAGCAATGTATGCACACTGAGAATGGACTGTTCAGTAAAGCCGGAGACATCTTGTGTCTGACAGTTAAATGTGAAATGAAAAATATTTGCATATTCAAAGATTTAATACAGGAGGAATAGATGTAGTTTTAAGAATGTTTAATGAGGTAATAGATGTTTTTTGTCAGGCACAAATTTCAAAGAAGAGTATTTATGTCTTAAATGTTCTAAAAACTGTTTCGTTATCTTCTGGAAGTTTGTTTCAGCTATGTGGTGATTGTATGCTGCTTTTCCATGTTTAGTTTGGACTAAGAGGACAAGAGGTTTAACGTTTAATGGTAAAAAATTTATGACTATTCTATTCTACTTTGGCAACATCATTATGAATTAGTTTCCTGACACATTTTATGGGCAATATCTGAGAAAAGACCAATTCATTGGTCTGACCTTGATGAAATAAAAGCGTCGGCAAGGGTTTATGATGCCAGGACGTGAATTCTCTGACAAATAAAGGATCAAGTTTCACACAAAAAACTAAAGAAGAATGGGGAATTACAAACACAATGAGTAGAGTGGACAGAGAGATATTATCCATAAAGCAGGCGCAAGTGAGCTGTGAAAGAACAATAATAAACTAAAGGAAGTTATTATGTGGAGAATAGAGAGTGAGTGCATCACTTTATCTTCATTCACCTCAAATATGAGAATACAGAGACAAAAACAAAGCTAGGTCACGGTTATAAATTCTACCATTACATTATAATCTATAACTCTGAGCTAGGTCAGCTAAAAGAAGCATCACTGGACTCATTTTTTCTCTCTCGTCTGCGGACATTGCCAAAGCCTGGAATTCACTTCAACATCCAGAGCATTCATAGATGTGCCCGTCCCTCGAGAAGCTAAAACTGTGCTACGAACACATTTATCAAATCCATATTTCATAAAAACACGACAGTCGTCACTCATATACATTCATATACTGTAGTGACGTTTGACACGGAGAAAACTTTTAGGAGAAACCAAGAGAGCAACAGATGTGAGGATGAGACAGGAACATCAGACAGACAGTGTTGCGTAAAGGATGAGATGGTGATAATTTTTTATTTCTTTTGTTGCCAAGAGCAACAATTAGTTAATCCTACTAATATTGTATTTCCTGTGTAGCCAAAGCCAGATAGAGATTATCCCTCTGTGTCGCAGTCCTCCATTACTGTAGGTTATTGTTCAAAATCTACTAAAAACATGCCAATGACCCACACAGCTGCACTTTTATTTCAACATTATTTTCACCACCAGTTATCTGCCAATAAAATATTGTCAGTAAACAGTTTAATGATATGTTCAGTATCAACATTTATGCAGTTTGCCAGACATGTTAAATACAGTAACAACATTTCTCCCTTGTGCATGCCTCAATTTATGTGTTTGGGCACCGTTTCTCAACTGCACATATTGTTGGATCATTTTTGGTCTGGTGGATAGCGAGTGCAAAAATCCATTCAATCCAGTAGGGATGATGTTATTTTCTCCAAACTGCTCGGGTACAGGAAATGTGGAGAGGAGTGTAATAAAACTGAATCACCAATTCTCTGACACATTTCCACCAAAACTAAACATTATGAGGTTCAAACATTAAGTATATTGCATGGTTTGTCCTTCTACTTGAAAGCTATACTCAATATATTTTAAAAGCAATTGGATGATCACCATAATCTGCAGCTCGCCTCAGCTTTACAGAGAGTTTCAGCTCATTATTTAGATGTCTGACCTCCAACTTCACTGTTTTGGCTCAGCTTCACCTCAGCAAGAAAAAATGAAATCGATCAATTTTCTAGAGCTCAAGGCGATCCCATCAATAGCTTGTTTTATTTTCACCACAATTTCAAAACCCAAACATATTCAATTTTCTATCTTGTAAAACTTGAAAAAGCATTAAAATCTCTCATTTGAGTGGATGGAACTTTAATTACTTTGCCGATTAATTTTCTGTCATTTGTCGAATTGATTAATCCACTAATTGTTGCAACTCTAGTGACATGTTCCTTTGTTCCTACAATGAATGGCCATTGATGTACATTTTGAGTAAATCCTCACTCAATCCTCACAATTACTGTTTTTATCTGCTGCAGAAAATAGCAATTTACTATTTAGCACCAATTAGTGTTTGGTCAACACAAGAATAAAATTATATTTTGTGACCAGTTTGAAAGGCTTACATCTTGAGTAGGATCCAACAGGCTTGGGGCTGAGTGCTACTGACAGAAAGTCAGAAAGTATTCAAAGAGGGATTAACACATCGCCGGTTTTGGTCATGGGATTTATTGACAAAAGGAAAAATATAGAACAGAACAGACTTATCCTTTAAGGCTGAATTGTGTTTCACTTCTAAATCTTCAGTCTGAATGTTTGACTTGTGGAAAGTTTCACAAAGCTTTAAAAATGAAAGAAGGCATCAAAAGTACTTCTAAAAATCAAAGAAATGTATAAAATATGACAACAATCTCAGATACACAGACGTAGACGCAGAGAAGTCATCCTCTGAATATTTTCGTTGTCTGAATGACCTTGCTACTATATAGAAATAATAAACAGTAAATTGCAGCAGTCTTTCTGGTGCAGGATTCAGGTCACGGGGGGGGGGATGCTGAGTCTCCCGAGGGAGGTGGGGGCACAATTGTGTGCATGATGGGACGAGTACCCCAGCAGCCAGGCCACCTGGTGGATGGCGAGTTGCCAACAGAGAAAGTACACATGCACATGGAGAGCACATACAAACACAGTCATGTGTACACAAACCCGTCATACAGTGGACACCAAGTTAAAAAACATATTTAAAAGATAAATCCATCTATGTTCTTCACTGAATGTATTATTTTATTCCAGTTCATTGGATCTCTCTCTCTCTCTCCCTCTCTCCCTCTCTCCCCCTCCCTCTCCCTAAAGCCACATACTTCCGTGTGCATCTTGGCTCGCACTAACATCCGCAGGCTCAGTAGCATTCACAGATGTCTTCTCCTGATCCCATAATAAAAAATGATCACACCCAATGCCAGACATTTCCCCCCCCCCCACCTCTGCTAGTCCTGCATTGCATCACCTTAAGCCAACTGGCTGTAATCAGGAATAATTCTAAACATACAGGAGATTTTTCACCTCTAAAAGATTTTATACAAAAGGCACTGAATGCAAACACCACATGTGACATAATACATAAATGCCAGTCCTTGGGGCAATCTGAGTAACGTCAACTATAAAAGCGCTGAAAGATTCACTCTGTGAGTCAAAATAAACACAGTGAGGCAGTACATGTTTTTAGCTCTCAATCACGACCAGTAGCAGAGCCTTTGGCAGCATGTGTAGGCTGCCTTGTTCAAAAGCTGCGGCTCCAGTTACTGATCAGAACACACACTCTCGTAGTCCATCACCCACAGAGATGATGTTCCCACACAGCTACATAAGAGGAAAACACTAAAACTCCCACTCCCACCAAAATCTGAAGCTCCTCTCCTTACACATTACTTAACAGGACAACAGCAGAACCCGTCCAGCCTGAGCGTCTAAAGACAAGTCTAAAAATACAAACACCTTTTGATCTATGACACACAGCACACAGACAGCGAGCACACAAATCACTCTGGCTGGCTCCTGATCTGAGAGTGATTGTTTTAAATGGCTTCCATTACAGCGAGCGAGTGAGGCTGGGCTGATATAGTGTAGCTTTCACCTATGGTGCAATCTATCGCGCTTTAATCAGATCACTAGTCACAAGGGCAAAGAGGCAAAGAGACGGATCCTGGAGAACAGCCACATTGGATCGCTTGTGCAAGCACATGTGAAATCAAAGGCTCTGCCTTTCTCTCTTTTTTAATTTTCTCATTTTTACTGAGTTGTTGCTGAAGTGTTTTTAGACTTTATGTACTGCTTTTTGTGTCTAAAAGGCTCAGTTCAACCAAATCTGGGGATGCAACTAACAATTACTTTCATTAACAGCTGGACTGATCTTTTTCCTCAGCTAATCTATTATTATCTGATTCATTAAGCGTTTTTGTTAAGGTTGTGCACCCTTAAGGCAAGTTTAAACAGCTGCAACTGCAACTACATGTCCAATAATTTGGGGGAGGTAAACAGGAAGTATAATGTTGCCATGGATTCAGTGAGCTACACTGTGTGCTTTAGCCTATTTTTGTTTATTTCTTGGCAAATTGGCACCATTGAAAGAATGCCGAATTAGCTATTAGCAGTTGCTGCTTGCAATGAACCCATGGATTTACACACAACTATCACTGTATTACTTACTAAAGAAGATATTTTGTTTACTATCATAGTCGACTAAGAAAACCAGTAAATTATCATTTTCAAGAAGATTACTATTTTTGCTAAAAAGAGTGACAAATCAGTCTATTTTCAAATAATAGCTATATCTAGCCAGGCAGATCATTTACTTAGGTTCTAAGATATGCATCTCTAAGTTTCATCCAACACATACAATGCAGACAAGGGGAATTTCTATTATGATGTGCACAGCGTTGAAAAATGACATTGCAATGTCTTTCCAAAAAACAGTGTCCTTCTTACTGTTCATAATCCCCAGACATGAGTGTGAAGAGTTTGTATATGAACTATTTCCACAGCAGAAATTTGCTCTAAGGTTGAATTTTGTGTGAACTGATTCTTTAGGAAACGCATTGCTGCTCTATTTACTTGCAAAAAGCATTTGGTTGCAAAACATACATAAATGAAGGTTTAAATTAAGTACAAATATGAACGAACACACACACACCTTTCACTATTATTGTTGACTACATAGTCTGAAGTAGAGCTTTCTTCTGGTGCCATTCCCTTATCTGCAGTCATCTGGGAAGACTAGACATAAAATAATCTGACAGTTCAAATCAGAGTCCTGCTCACACAAACAAAAACACACACACACACAAACACACACACACACAGAGATGTGTACATGGTGGGCCACTGGCAGCCAGCAGAGGGGGCTGTCTTTGTCTGACATTGAGACAGCCCTTGTTGGCTGGAGGTCATCGCTCAGATCAGTCACATTTAATAGTGTTTACATCCTCTCCCACTCCCTTGTGTCAGGTCTCTGCTGTACTTTAAGAAGTCAGTGTTTTCTCACAACTTTCACACTTACTGGAGCCCCAGTCTACTACACAACAACCACACACACACACACACACCACACACACACACACACACACACACACACGATCGACTTTGTGAGAACTGAACGCCTCTTTGGTCTGACCTTCACAGCATGACGGAGCACTACACTGCCTGCATGCTTTGTTCCTGCTGAAGATTTAGGGCTTGTTACATGATCATCACTTACAGTGGCACTTTGCACAGGGGTCTTTCTCATACTCCAGCAGATCTGCAGCACGACTACGAACGCTGGTGCTCCTCCTCAGTCCTCCACCATCCCGCACTCCTCCATCCCGTAGGCGGGCCGCTTCCTCCTTGGCATACACACCCAGCTCCTGGGTGTACCGCCCATACATCTGCGTATATGAAAGACAGAAGAAGACAGCTTTTATACAGGTGGTGCAAGTGGGAGGCAGAGAAAGAAATGTCAGTGTGATGCAGCAGGTTTTTAGTAGGGTCACAATAAAGATAGTCAGCTTCTGTGAACACACTGAGGTTCAAACTCTGAGTAAACAGAGCCAGGTGTCAGAAAATTCACTGCCTGCAACTCACAGCTCCTCACTACACAGCTTTTTTTAGAAAAAAAAAAATTCCCTCAGCCTTGACTCAACGCTCTTGTAATGACTTCTTCTCTTCAGACAGATGAACAGACGATAAGCTCCACCTGTCGGCTCCCAGCTGATTAACTCTGCAGGGCTGCCACACAATTGACTCCTAACGATGAGAGGCGGAGTTCTTTGCAAACTACACATAATCAATCACGTATAAAGCCTGAATCTGAGCCATAGGTGTTCTTGTTGCAGTTTTAGCTGGTGTGTAGTTACGAATACCATAATGGAGCTTTTCAAGTGTCTGTTTGGTGTTGTGGTAGTTGTTTTGGCTTGTGATGTTACTGCCCAACCTCACTGGGCGCTGCCTCTGCAGAAACAGCAACCTCTTCTTCCTCCTCAGCAGTCAAAGGTCCCTCCACCTGCAGCTCCCTTTGATAAATGTCAGGTGGAGCAGAGTGAGAAGATCCAGTGTGGGACTCGAGATATCACCACTGAACAGTGTGAAAAAATAAACTGCTGCTTTGATGGGTGGCAGTGCTACTACGGGAAAGCAGGTATCTGTGCTCTCTAGAGTAGTTTCTAGTGCTCCTCATGCAAATGCTATTGTAAAATATCTCAACTACAACACAGAAATTCATCCTTCTATTCTTCTCTCATCCAGTGACTGTGCAGTGTACCAGAGATGGCCAGTTTGTGGTGGTTGTGGCTCGAGATGCCACTGTGCCACACATAGATGTGGATTCAGTCAGCCTGCTGGAAACAAACGATCCCTCTTGTACCCCTGTTGACTTCACCTCTGCTTTTGCCATCTTTCAGTTCCCTGTGACTGCGTGTGGCACTATAATCAAGGTGGTTGGTGCAGTCTTTGCTTTAGCCATTATGTGAGAACTTGAACATTGTTGAAGTCTGTAACTAAATAATTCATACCAAATTGAGATCTACCCAGCATGAATTTTTCAACTGTAAGATGACTTCTTGAACAGTCCAAAACTTAAAGAATTAAATTTAAAATGATGTAAACCTGGAAAATCTCTGCCATGTTTTTGTTTCATAAATGACAACATTTAATTTTTTTCCTATTCATCAATTAATTTGAGCAGAAAGAAGAGGTTTATGTGGTGTACGAGAACCACATGTCTTCCTCATACGAAGTGGGAATTGGACCCAGAGGAGCAATCACCAGGGACAGCCATTTTGAGTGAGTTTGTGTAAAATCAATCTCCCTGATTGCTTTTGTGACCCACTGATGTTTCCTGAGATAAATCCCTCTACTCTCTTCCCAACAGGTTATTGTTCCAGTGTCGATATTCTGGCACAGCTGTCGAGGCTCTGGTCATGGAGGTGAACGATGTTCCTCCACCTGTGCCGGTCGCTGCTGCAGGATTCCTCAGAGTGGGGCTGAAACTGGGCAACGGACAGTGTCACTCAAAGGGATGTGTGGAAGGTGAGCGGCGCAGGAGCCTTATACTGATACTAGCTAGTGCAGAATCTCTGGGTGTGTACTAAAATCACTATTTTGATTGCAGAAGAGGCAGCATTTGACTCCTTCTACACTCAAGAAGAGTACCCAATCACTAAAATGCTGAGGGAACCAGTCTATGTCCAGGTGAACATCCTGGAGAGGTCTGATCCAAACATCGTCCTGAACCTGGAGCACTGCTGGGCCACTTCCACCCCTAATCCTAACAGTCTGCCACAGTGGGATATTCTGGTTGATGGGTATATAAAAAATATTAGTCACTTGATTGTGTAAAATTTAGTTTGTGTCGTGTTAAAACATAAGTTCTTTTGCCGGTTGCAGGTGTTCCTACCATGATGACCGTTACTTGACCACAGTGGTGCCTGTGGATGGCTCGTCTGGACTCAATTACCCAAGTCACTACAAGCGTTTTGTCATTAAAATGTTTACATTTGTGGATCAAAACACCTTCACTCCTCAGAAAGAGACGGTACAGTTCATTATTCCCTTCAGTGACTATCTTATTGTAGTTTCTTTGACCAAATTTGCAACTTTCAAACTCTCTTCAGGTGTTCATCCACTGTGCTACAGCAGTGTGTTATCCCAGCAACACAAACTCTTGTGAACAGCAATGCCACAGGCAACGTGAGTAGATCCTTAACTGTAAAATATTAATGCAACTGTCAATCATTAAAAATGTAGTCTTGTGGGGCACCCGGATAGCTCAGTTGGCAGAGCTGGCGTCCCATGTACCGAGGCTGAGTCCTTGCTGCAGCGGCCCAGGGTTTGAATCCGACCTGTGTCCAAAAAAATACTTAAATAAAAAGTTGTCTTGGTTTAATGCTGAAATGCAATGAGACATCCATGTTTAATCAATGTCATGAAATTCAGTTTTCTGCTATAAACTTGATAAGCCATGACAGGCCTCTAAATTGTTGGTGCCTCAATCGCTGACCTTCATTACCTTGACATAAATGCAAATTTGGAAATTCAGAGGCTTAAAAAAAGATCAGGAATCTGCAGACAACACCCCCTCCCCATTTGGCATTTAAAAAAATTGTCAAATCTAAAATGACAGGTGCACTTTTCATCCTTCTCTTGCAGGAAGAGCTGTAGCTGCAGCGAGAAAAGCTTCCTCAAGTCAGAGGGCTCTAATCTCAAGCGGTGAGGTGATCCTGATTCTGGCCGAGGGCTCATCTGCTTCCAACACCAAATTGAAGAGATGACAACTGACTGGCAGCCATATCTGGCCGTGACTTTTAATAAAAGCTTGTTAAAAGCTCATGCTCACAACCTGGGTCTTGTCTGAATTGCTATTTGAAGGTCACATTTTTTTTTTTTTCTTTTTGCTGAGGTAGCCTGTGCAGTGGCATTGTAGTCGGGCAAGTAATGCAACCCCTCTTCCTGATTTGTGCTGAGAAATCACAAGGTTGCATTACAAATGGATACTTAACCGAAGATGTACAATGAACAGTAAGACAAATATTATCAACTGAAAATTAAAGTGGAATGTTCTTGACTAGTAACCAGTTTTACAGTACTGGTGGTCTGAACATGATTCAAACCTTATTTCTTTCTAGCATACAACATTAAGATGAGCATCACGACTCCTCCAGGCTCACTGCTCTTCTACCCCTCTCATTCTTTATTTTTTTGATAACAGTCCCTCAAGGTTTTTCTCTGTATGCTACAACTTGCAACATCTCTCCTCCACTGCTCTGCACACCGCCTCCCCTTTTGTCCCACTCTAACTCATCCACCCCCTCCTCCCCTCATTGAGATGGGCATCACGACTCCGCCAGACTCGCTCTTTCTGCCCGCATGAACAGGAGGTGCAGAGGGAAAGCAGAGCAGCCGTATAGGTTCAGTCTGACTGACGAGCAAAGGGAGAACCATGCTGTCAAGGATGCTCATCTCCCTCGTCAACTGCCAACCTGCTGGGAAGCATTTAAGCAAGATGCAAGCTATACATCACATTCAGACAGCAGCCTTGTCTATGAGCCACACTGCAAAATCCTACAGGAATTGGCCAAAAGGTGCCAGCTGACAAACATTAACAGCTGCTGTGTGGACATGCATAAACATGTCAAAAGGAGTGAAATGTAAACAAGTTTTGCCACTGGTTAAAAAAATGCTGTCAATTAAACCAAATTGGTGGATGCAGATCAGGCAGTTTGCATGTGTGTGTGGCATAGTAAATATTGGAAATAATTATAGCAACTGAGAGTGAAAACTGATACTATTCAGTCAGAACTGGCTTCAATCTCCTTTGTCCTAAATCCCGAACAGGTCTTTCATTCTTAATATATAACATTACAAATTCTAATATTGACCATTTATGCCTTCAAGCTGCAGTCTCTCTGCATTTCTTTAGAGCTATCCATTGAAATGGATTCTGTTTGCTCTCAAAGCTGCAATGAAAAACAGAAAATTAAGTATTAAAGCTTTGTGGGGCTTTTGAGGCAAAGACAACACATCCTTCACACCACAGTGATAAGCATTATTTCTAAAACTAAGTAAGGCAATCACGTGCAGCAATGTCATTTTGTAATTTCTAGTAATTATGTATTGTATTTTTTAAAGACTCTTTTTGGCACTTTTTTGGGAGTTGGCAGGAAACAAGGGGAAAGAGAGCATGCCAGAAAGAGATCCCCTGCCAGAACCAGACCAGGGATGGTGTGCTTATGTCACCATTAGGCCACAAACTACAGATGGAAAATAATCAGTTTGTTCAGTTCATTCATATTCCTAGTCATTGACATAATTCATTCCCTTTATCTAAGCTATACGGCCACATTACTGTTCAAATGTACTTCGATATGTACATCAGTAAGGGAAAGCACCACCGCTCATACCGCGTCATTCTGTGCTGATTCAGACTTTAGTTGCAACAGAGTTATCACATTGTTTAGCACATTGTTTCTGTGCTGTTTGCAGCCATATAGTAACCTTTGCACACTCTTTAAGTCACCCAGTATTTTTAATTTAAGACTATAACAGTGATGGTCACACACAGAATCTGAAAGCAAAATGACTACAGTTTAGAGGGCAGTGGCACATCGTGTTCATCATTAAGCCTGGGTTAGTATTTCCTAAATTAAGTGACCCACATCTGTCACCTTCTACAAATCTTGACCAGTGACGTAATGCGTGGAGAAAAGTGACAGACACTGTCGGGTTTCCCAGTTGGTAACTGGTCTACATTATCATCACTACACTTGGAAATTAAAAATCTATTCACAGCTATACTGAATTACAACTTTCTTACTGAATCTTGTGCATTGGCGAGCAAACTGTCATGCACCCACGCATACAGTATAGACGCACACAAACCCACCACCAGCACCAGACAAACACCCACTATCAGTACAAGCGGTTGCAGCCTGTTTCTTTCTTTGGTCTGTATGAAAGCAAACACTGGCCATCTGGAGCACGGCCCCCTGGGAGAGCAGCAGGTGGGACCCTGTGGGTTAAATGAGCTGTTATCTGTAACCAGTTTACCTCCCACATGACTAACTTCTGTATCTACATTAGTCAGTTTACCTCCCACATCACAACCCTCTACACCAGTTCAACTCCTGCCTCCCACAGGTTGCTATTGACTGGTTTTTCATAGAAAGCAGAGCCTACAGGGAGTAGTGTTACAGTTCGGGGGAAGAAACTGTGTTTACCGCAAATAAATTGGTGGCAAAAACTGAAAGATAATCTAACATTCTTCTAATTCAATTGGACAACCAGCATCCTGGAGCCATAAAATTTAGACAAAAAGGAAAGGAAGCTTGAGTGGAGTGGAGTAAGTGGTGAGCAAGCAGCAGCTATCATGGCTGACTGTGATAGGCTGAGTCACCTGTAAAATCATAATTGTCATCCTTAATGTCTCCTTATTTGAACAATAATGTTCATAGTTGCTACCTAAGACGAATAAGAAGTAAAATGAACTATTAAGACCCAAAGTTCTTGTAGAAAAAAAATACTGACTTTGCATCTGGTAAGAAACTGCAGCCTGAGACTCCTTCATACTTTGTTCAGTCGAGATATTCTGGGAATACGAGGCAATGAACCATCTCTACTAAGATAGCAGAAAAATATGCATAAATATTGTGAATCCAGTCAGTAGTGCCTACAGTACAAACGTCTTCTATTATCTCACCAAATAATATTCCCCCACATTACTTGTACATGGTTGATGGTTGATTACCTTCAGCTTTTATCCCAGTTCTTTCACAATTAACAGGCAGTCTTCCATTGTTAAACATCTACTCGGCAAACTGGAACCTGTTATGAACACTTCAATACTTATGTCAATACTGCCATTGATAATGTAGGAGCACAATATAAAGATACTGTATAAGACAATTTCACAGATTTTGACATACCATCTATACTGTGGCTGCTATCAGATTTTCACTATATGATTATCGCGGCCAAAAGAACTCACAATATTGATATTATCTCAATATCTATAGAGAATTTGAAAAAGAAAATGCTGTAAGTCTGTCTGCCTGCCCGAGCGGTCAAGGAGGCAAATGGGGAGAAGCACTAGTCCCAGGTGTCATTTCAATACAACTAGATATCTAGTAATGGCGACCTGTCGTTACAAAGTCATCTTTAACTTTTATTGTTGGTTTTTCTTTTTTTGGAAAATGAATTACAGAGAGAGTCTGTAACTGTACAGAAAAAAGTGTACAAAAAGAACAATTACACTGAGTGTGAACCACAAAGTGAGAATGGAAAGAAAGAAACTGCGCTTTTTATCGTATTTACACGATATTATCACGTGCATTATTAACATGATAACAGGTAACATTAACAGGTCAATATTTAATGTTTAAAATATCACTGTTATCATCAGAAATGGTTTATCGTGACATCCCTAGGCACACTAGAGATGCTACAAGCTATATCTAATAAGAAACTGCAGTACAGAAATGCTGAACTAGGTTTGAGGTAATTTAGTGTCACCAGGAAGCGCTGATACTTTACAACTATAAGACGTCCCACTCAGTATGTATCACGTATCAAATCTAATTGATCTGCAACAAGATTAACAAGATTGTTTGCTCATCTTATATCTGAGGGCAGGTTGTCCACTAACTGCAGTGTTAGCGGTTCGATTGTGTCGAAGTGTCCTTGAGAAAGAACCCCAGGTTGCTCCCCTTAAATTTTAATTTAATTTATGTAAAATACTGAAAGGCCTCGATTATTCTTCTTTAAAAACCAGTACTAGTACTATTGACCAATATGTACGTTCCCAAATATCAGTCAGTATCCGCCTCAGAAATCCAGTATTGTGTGAGCAGTATTGCCCACATCACACTCATAACTACCAGTATTCACAGGTTCACCTAACAGACTGAAAACCTACCAGTAAAATGGAGAGAGCACCACATGTCCACCAACTCTGTACTGCGCAAGACCACCCCCCCACTTTACTGCTGCACCACTCTCTCTGCCACCTTTCAGGCCATGTGCAAGCCTTGCACAACAGATGAGATAAAAAGTTCTTTGTTATTCAGCAATTCCCACGGCACTGCAGGATAATGTATTCATTGTGAGGCAACAGGAAGGACAAATATTTGACACTCTAATGATGAAGGCTTCAACATCTAAAACTTTCATCCTTGCTGCTTTTTTATTAATACATATTCATAAAACAATTTTAATCTCTTCTTTTTTGCAGCATGTGAGAGTGAAAGGACCCATCTCTGCGGAGAGAGAAAGATGGATGTTTTATACCCTTAAACTCCTCTGTACTGTTGCGGCAGTGTGATTACTTAAACGCTTGCTGAGTGTGTATTGATGAAACCAGGGGAATAACAGGACTAAAGCACTCGGGCTAAACTGAGCCCTGAACCCTCCAAGGACGAGATTGAAAATTGAATTAGAGGAGGAAGTGACAAATTTGACTCATCCCGCTGTCTACATTTACATTAATATAGGTAGCGGAGGCTGCTTTTAGAAGAGTTACTCATAAGTGAGAGCTCACACACACACACACACACACACACACACACACACACACACGCGCACACACACACACATACAGTGTACACACACACACAGAACACACCAGACAGAATAAACATTAAAAACCTTGATTGTTGTCGAGCAAACCTGTGCACGCGTGGAAGCCCCAGACAAGGCAAAATTTGCACCAACACCACACACACACACACCTGAAATTTCATTAGTACTGTTAGACGCAACACGAAGGATATCGGGAGGTTGGAAGGGAGGAGGGATTCAGAGAAAACTGAAGGACAAAGCTGTCAGAATAAACTTTTTGGGGCCCAGAGATTACATTTGCAACAGGTTTAAAATAAGTATTACAGGCAGAACGGAGATAAACGAGAGGTCTGACTGGTTCTCTGAACATAAATAACGCACGATGATGACAATATATATATTTTATTCCTAATTTTAACTACAAAAATAAAATTTTGAGGTATTTTAGTACATTCATGCTGCATCATATTTCTATTCTTCACTATTATCTGCAGTGTCTCGCGTTCACTCACACCGATGGCAGCATCTTCCAACTGTGCGTTGCTCAAGGACACTTTGACATCAAACCACCAGCTCTGCGATCAACGGACGAACCTCCTCGACCACCTGAGCCACAGATTCATTCTTCATTTCAGATGAAAATAACAAACTTCTTACTCTTTTACATTTATTTGACAGAAGCTGGTAGATGAGTAATCTATTAGTCGATCAGCAGAAAATCAATTGGAGCCTATTTTGATAACCGATACATCGCTTTAATCGTTTCTAGTTTTAGCTTTAGTGTCTTATATTGTACTAAACGAAAAATCTTTGAGTTTTGGAATGTTGTTTGGACAAAACAAGCAAATTGAAGCTCTGGGAAGTTTGGGAAGAGTATTTTTCACATTTTGTTGATTATATTTTTATTGTTTTTTTAAAAATCTTATACACGAATTAATCTATAATGACAATAACAGTGGTAGCCCTAGATACTAGTTATAGAAAGATTTTATATACAAAACATATCTCTGCTAACAATTCACCATATTTAATAAATATGATGAATTGTTGATGAACAAACTACACAACAGTAGTAAAATGATCAACCAATTAAAACATTAAAGTGCTGCTTACATGTTAATGCATCTTTAATAGTAATAATAGTCAGTAATAATGGGTCAATAACAGCACATGTAACACTCTAAAAAGAGCCATTTTAAGGGCCTTTACTTTTGTACAGTTTGGAAATGCTGCTTTTACTTAAGTAAAGGATCTTTTATTTCACAATACTACTTATTTATTTTGGGTTGTCAGCGAATGTTTATTATTAAGAATTATTACCCTACATGCTCTGAGGGGTTTTATAACAGGGTTCACAAGTATATTGTATTTTCTAAGTGGCAGCTGTGCCATTTTAAAAATAGCTCTTCGGTTCGTGAACACACTACGATACAGTAAGCGGGGTCTATTTTAACAGATTAATTGAGATAGATTTTTTCTCTGTCTGCAGCCGCTGCAGTGGCCCGTTCAGTGGTTTGCAGGTAACAGCACTATTTGGAAGTGACAGGACCTGAAATGGACTCAAGCCAGTCTCCGTGTGTGAGATCGGACAGAATGCTGACTATGAGGAACTAGACCCCCCTGAGGAGACAGCGCATTTATGAGTGTGTGTGTGCGTGTGTGTGTGTGCAACGCGACAGAGGGAGAGAAAGATGCTGAGATACACAGATATATGTATGATAGTCAAATTCAAATATGGGAGTTTTCCTCATAAAGCACAAGGAAAACTCTCATGATAGCTTCACAAAATGGCAATTTGATGTACGGTAACACTGTGTAATTTCAAAAATGATGGAAGTAAACTGCAAACAGCATGCTCATATTTACCAACCCAACTGGTCTGTGACACTTTACAACAAACAATACAAAAGAGAAGAGAAGAGGCAACAGATCTCTCAGTCCAGTGTTCTGTGGACAGACAATCTGTGTCCAAATGCTGCATAGTGCAAACTAACAGTATGCAAAAACGAGCATGTGCAACAATGTGCAATTGTATTCATCCTACATACACAAATTTATGCCCTAGTATTCAGTAAGTAAACGTAATATGCTTTGTGCTTTTCCTTCAAACGTTTTTCTGGCTCCCAAAAGTGTGCTTTCCTCCTGCACCACTATTTGCGTATTTTCACATAGATTTTGTTGCAGTAGCACAGCTTTAAATATTTATCAACCTCAGACATATGGAAGAGTGAGAATTAAATCTTCGCAGTGGTGTGTCTTGATATTCAGTGCAGCAACTTGCTCAGAATCACACAAATGCACACATTCAGAAAGACCGGCAGCTTGTGTACTGTGTGTACTGTGTGTACTGTGTGTTATCGTTTCTGTGGTGCTGCAGTGCCCTGTGGCGAGGGTTGGGGGGCAGCAAGGGGAAGTGTGGGGTGGCGGCTTTTCCTCTTCAGGTGGATGATGACTTTGATCCCTGCAGCAGCCAAATCTTCAAGCATCCTGCTGCTGGAAGGACATGAACATGCCGTCTCTAACATCTGCTCCGACAGAGAGTTACCACACGCTCATTTAACCACGTGCGTGTGGGCAGGTACAGATGCGTAGATGCAGTATACACACACACCCACAAACTAGATACACATGCAAGACCTATGGAGCAAAACTTGCCCACGCTTCTGAAAAGAGAAAACACATGCACCCTGTGACACATCCAGCCCTCCCACATCTCTGAAAAAAGCTTTTGAAAACGCTTCAGATGCAAAGCTGAAACACTTCAACACAGAGTCAACACAACACCGTCTGTTTCTTTTCTTTACAGTCTCTGACCTGCATCTTCTCAGATTTAACTGCTCCATCCCTCCATCCCACAAGAGACGCATAGCCATCCCAGCATGCACTGCACCTGACAGCCAGTTGTAAGCCAGTGACCCATGCACCAGACCCTGAACGCTTTCCTACTGTCAGTTGCTGCTCAAAGGATCTCTCCTGCATCTCCGCACAGGAACCAGAACACAGCTGCCACCTAAAATAAAGACTTTCTTCACTCTGTTTTATTCATGAATATCTTAATGGTTATAAATAGCCTGTTTATTCTCTGTTTTACCATTCCCTTTATGGATAATGAGTTCAGAGAAGGTTAGTGGGGACTGAAATGCTCTCTAGGAAATCTGTTGCAGCGGCTGAAAATACGGCATCAGTGCTGCTGTACGCGATATATGAATGGATATCGTTTACATATCAAGTAATTGTTTTCTTTATAGTTTATTTTGCACAGCGGGAAATGCAATCGTGGGCATTTGCAATGTAATTATATCAATTATTCAGTTGTTCAGCTCATTTATAGGATACGTTTATGATACCCACCACATTTGATCTTAATGGATTGTCACAGCAAACGCTCACTGATTGTAAAACTCAAACACCAACAGGAGCCATAAATTAAAAGGTTATTTTTGTTGCATTGTCTTTGCAAACACTACAGTCAATCATCTGCTCATTCTATAACGTGATTGTTGCCATGAATGTATAAATACAAAGGGACATGGCATTTCTTTTTGTACAGTGGCTGTGAATGAAATGACATTTCTGTGCCGCTTTCCTCCCAGAGAAGTTATCAGACAGATCTCTATTTTTCTCTATCTGCTCCATGTCATCAGCTCAGTCCTGCTACGGCACCAGTGGTTCTCTGCTGCCAAAATTCAAGCAACCACATGACTGAAAATCGTCTGAATCTTGCTGATGGCAAACAATAAAACACAGAGGATCCTTTTGTCAACATAAGAATCCAATTTTAGACTGCAGCTACAGCAGCAAGAAACTGTGAGCCTTTACTTATCTGATTTAAATGTGTGGTTAATGTTTATCTCTACATGTTATTCAGTTTTCTAAGATATTTGATGAATAGTGCTCCCACTTTGCACCTAGAAAGTATCTGGACACGAGCTGCACAATCACTCTCATGTGCAGAAACACATGCATCTATTTTTGGATAATGGACTGGTACGCAGGGAGTAAATGATAAAGCCATTGATCTGAGCGCTGTGGTCAGAAGAGAGGGAGGGGGCAGACAGCACGTTCGAATCCTCAGAGACTCCGACAGCCATTTTACATTACTATTGATCTTTACACTGAGACACACATCACACCATCGATCTTCACACTTCAACAAGAGCAGATGAGCACCTCTGTACCACTCGGGCCCAGCACAGCTGCAAGAAGACGGACTGACCAACAAAGAGAAGAGAGAAAAAGGAAGACGAGAGACACACAAATCAGGGTGGAAGGACACTTGAATCCATTGGATTGCCTGACTGCCTGCCTATCTGTATGCCTTTCTATCCCTTTATCTGTATATAGATATGTCTGTGTAAAGTGCTCCAGGGTATCACTGTCACTCATGCAATGACACGAGTGGGGAAAACTGGTGCATGAGGCAATTAGTATTCAAAAATACTCCACTTTTGGTTCATAAGTAGAAGGGGCCGCTCTAGCAAACAGGAACGGCTGAGAGGAAGATGACAGAGGAATAGATAGAAGGGGGAAAGAGGAGGGACAAGATCTGCAGGAGAATGAGGAGGAGATAAGGAGGACACAGGATGCAAACAAAATACATTAGAGCTCAGTAAGCAGAAGGAGGCTCTAATCTTGTATTTCATGGATATTAACATCTTAATAATGACCCATTAGGCTATACATAAAATGATCAGAGATAGCCTATGCATTTCTTCAAGCTGAACAAATTAATCTGACATGGTTTGGTGAAATCTAAATGGATAAGAATTCATTATGAGGAGGAGGCTGAGAGTGATGCAACACCTGTGGATCAAGGTGAATGAATGGAGAGAGTTACTAATAATACTAATTACTGGATTTAGGGAATTTATATCTATACAGGAACACTCAGTAAAAAATAAAACACACACACACAGTCTCCTCCTGTTCTCACACAGGACACAGTTGAGCAGCCAGCAGCTGTGTCCCAATCCTAAAGCCGACCAGGCAGCCATGAATCCCCTCCATGCACCGACAAAATGACACGCTAAACATCATCTATGACCTCATCCGAAACTCACCAAAGTTTGCTGATACTGAAGCGTCCGGTTTGGGGCCTTGTCCTTCACCATTGCCGCAATATCCTCATTAAGACACCCAATCCGAGACTCTCAGGAGCGCAAGTCGCCCGCTAATTAATCTGCGGAGGAGGAGGAGGACATGCCATCACATGTGCAGCGTTTTGTGTGTAACAGGTTTCCTATCATGAGCCCTCCTGCATGATGCAAAGCGCCGTCGCCGCTGTGTGTGTGTGTGTGTGTGTGTGTGTGTGCGTGCGTGTATGTGTGTGTGTGCCAGATGAGAGTATAGCTGGATGTCGCCTCGCAGCAGCGCTGGTACGGTTTGACTGCAAAACACCGCCTCCCTCCTCCACTCTCACTGTGCTACTGTCTCTCTCTGGAGTTACTGGACTTGATGATGTTCAGGATTTTTTTTATGTGTGCTTTGGTGCGGAGGCGTGTGCAGGTGTAATAAATTGTTATTTGGACAAATTGTGATGTGTAGGGTTATGCTTTTTCTTTTTCTTTATTTATTTTTATTCTTGCGTGGTATTTCTGAAAGACTCAACTGTCCTTTGCTCCCGCTTTGAGTCATCACTGGATTGATCAAGAGTGATGAGTAATTCACAAGGGTGAGGCTCGTGTTATATGGCTCTCTCAATGTCATACAGAGATCTTTACCACATACAAAGCCTGTCCCTATAGTGAGTGAATAGGGGATGGTGTCTGAGCCTCTTGGGATGCCATACATACATTATTCACACTGGCTCATGTATGAATACTGTACTGAAATGCTATTTATTTTTTCAGTTGTTTCCCTTCTTTTACTCGTCTGTATTTCTTTATCTACCTCCACGATTCTCTCAGCTTTAGTAAAGGTCAGTGTCTTATCATAGCTCTTTTTCTGTACCTCAGTATCATTTAGCCTAACAGGATAAGTTTCAAGTGAAGTGGCGCCTGAATTTTCTACTATCTGTTTATCATTTCTGGATTTGTTTCAGATAATCTCTCTGAATCTCTTTATATTATTTTTTACCTGTTTTTTTTAATGAGAAGTTCTTAAAGGGGTATTCCAGCAACTTAGCACTGCACTTGCTTATAGATTGAAGGTCTCACAAAAGACACATTTTTAAAAGAATGGTCAACTTGATGCAGCAGAAGACAAGATGTCCTGACTTTGATGGGTTAAGCTCCAAAAGCTGGATCTTATATTACCCATAATGCAACTCAATGTGTTTAATCACACCCTCTCTGCCTGGTTTACTTCTCATTTCTCTGTTTTGTGCCATCTCATCTCCTCTCTCCTTTGTCATCCTGCCTGTTATCCAGACATGGACCATCTTGAAGGATGTCTCAATTCCTAAAATGCATCTTGAGGAGGGAGGAGGAGCTATGAGTGAGGATCCACAGGTTTATCCTTTGTGGAAGTCTTTTCAGCACTCTTTTCGTAAATGAGAGGCGTGACAATGGCCAGATGACGCAGCTGTGCTACACGTCATATTCAATTGATGTTGTTTTAAAATGACAGCTCCAGCAGCTTTCCTGTCTGTCTTCAACTGTCCTATCAAATAAAGGCACAAAAGCCCCAAAAATATCTGTAAAAGAACAACAACTAAGACAAGAGGTGTATGTCTCTTAAAATCTTTATCCCATATTTGTGATGCAGGCGGATGTCATCATCATGTTTTTCTCAGACTGGAAAAGTTCCTTCTAGAGCCGCAGAAGCTGTTTTCACAGTAAACTCCTTATAACAAATAAACTGAACTTGAAGTGTAAAAATCAGTGGAATGTACCTTTAAAAATCAATACGTATTTAAAAGACCAACGTGTAGGATTTAGTGGCATCTAGTGATATTGCAACTCCCTTGCTTCCCTTCCAAGCACAACTGGTCTCCTCCAGCAATACCTCCATCCAAAGGGTGCAAAGGGTCAATGATTGAGTATAAAAATTATGTGGATTACATGCACTGGTCACATACACCACATATGGGAGATTTTGGGCAGATGTCTCAGACAGTGCTCTCCACCACCATCATCAAAACACGAAATGAGGGGATATTATCTGATAGAATAGAGTTCAGAGACCTGTGTGCAAAGGGACCTAAGATAAGATTTTTCCATTATTGTCACCCATTTATACGTCTGTTGCCACCACAGATTCAGTCAGAACTCATGCATTGCCTCATATTCTTCTACTATTGGCTGCCAAACAGCCCTGTAAGGAAGCAATTCACTGTGAAGTACCGTGCTCATGAGCACCACAACAGTCACCGCTGAGGCTCATAAAACTGCCTTGCCTGTTTATGCGTGTGCTCGCAGAAGAACTTATCAGGAGAGATTTTATCCAACACTAGAAGTTCACACATGAAGGCTCACTCAGATCATTTCCTTTCTTTAGATGACACATGTATTATAACACTGTGAGCTCATCTCCCTGGGCTTTCACTAAAGGGCTTTTCGGAGGTGCTAGCCACTGGCAGCAAAATCTATTGCACTGAAAGATGCGGTGCCAAGTGAGACTCACACCTGAGAGATAACCACTGTTCCAAGGATTCGCTGCTGTCTCGTCAAGAGCCAAACATCCTTCATGTTTGCCAATAGGCCGTGAGTTGGATGGGAAAATTCAGGAAGTTCAAAACTTTCTCAGGCCAAAGCAAATGTGCGTACCTTACCCATTCCTAGCATTGTGTTAAAACTGAACCACCAAAAGAACAGGTCACTACTACATCCAAGATTGAAATTGATGGCGTCACATTAAACAATTTAACTGGTCACAGGCCAGCATGCATTTGAATGTCAAACTCTCTGATCCTTTACAGGTACAAAGACTTAATTCCTCTGGAAGTCAAAGCCTCTGACTGGCTGATAAAACAGTTCTGCACAATACTGCAGCTGATTGGTTGTTGGCAAGGCAACCAGTTCAGAGTGCTGGACCACAGGCACCAGAATGAGCCAGCCAGGGCCCCCGAGACCACTGAGTGAGGGGAGGGACTTCGCTCCCCCACAAATACACGTTTTCATTCACAAATCTTGTTATTCATGCACTTCAGGTTCATGTGCACCTTGGGCCTACACAGCCTGCCCTCGCATCATCTCCCTCCCTTTCTTGTAACTCAGGGTAAAGAGCGTCACCGACTTCATTTTATCAGGGAGCTGGCAGCCACAGACAGGCAGAGGTACCGTGGCCCCGGCAGCAGAGGAACTGGGTGCTCTGCAGCCCCGAGCACCAGCACACTGACCCACATCTCTCCATCTCCACAGGATTCTTTAGAAATATACCAACCCACCTCTGTGTGGAGGCCAGTTTGGTAGCAAAATACAAGAGGAAAAACAACATGTCTCCTGTCCTGTGTGACAGTGAAGAGAAAGATCAACGGTTAAACCTCCAGATGATGAGAAAATGATCACATGCGTTTTCCAGACCTCATTATAAATTGGTTTAAGCATTTAGGGTAATTACAATTAAGTCAAGGTTTGGATTAGTTCATTGTAGCCTAATAATAAATTAATTGTGTGTCATTGTAGGAAAAGTTATTTCTTAAATTTAGGGAAATAGGAGGAATAATCTCAGACAATTTCTCTCCTTCATTCATTTTTTTTAAATAACAGGAGAGTAAAAGAGTAAAAGTATAAATAATTCAATATGACATACTAGGCATAAATTTTACATTTTACCACACATATATTTTTTCTAGTATTACAAGGACCTTGAGTCCTTGATGCGCAACATTAGGATGTACAACCACCTGTACCCCTTTTTGTTTTGTGTGGCAAGTTTCTCAATTGTCATTCATTCCTGTTGTCTACAGCTGTGAGAAAATACTCGGCAATGACCACAAAATGACACCAGAATAACAAAAAATACACCACAAACCAATCAGACCTTCAATTACCATTTGCCCTTGAGCCAGATATGCACAAAGTTCAGGCGACACACACAGATTTGCCACTTTGGAGAGAGAAAAAAAAGACAGTGATCCATCTTGTCAGGACGCAGCATACTTACGGTTTTCCCTGAGTCTGCCTTCCTCCTCTTTTTTCTTCTCTCCTCCTCGGGCTACGGATTCAGAACCGTCAGCTGTGTCCCTCCATTGCGCCTTGGCGGAACGATGACTGAAAAAAGGGGCACGCAGCTACAGGTTGCAGCGCACACTTTATCGATAATGTGATCGGGCAGCGGATGACCCCTGGGGATCACACTTCACTCCACCGGAGAAAAATCTCAGTAGATCCCAGAGACTGGCCTGTAGCTGATGCGCAATCCATACAGCACCGCGCCAAAGTTGTCAACACGGCGCGTAATTACCGGTTTTGCGCCTCCAGAGCAGCGCAAGGCGGAGCACGCAGCTGCTGACTGGCTTTGGAGACCAGGAGCGACAACAGCCAGTCGTCTGAGAGCGCGGCTGCATGGGGTTGTGAGGTAAAGAAACTCTATGATGAGATGCTATACAGTCTCCTCATCGGCTCCAGTTGAGGTGGGAGGGAGACAGCGGGGTACCGGGTGTCGTGTCCGTGATGCAATGCGGGTACCGTCAGTGCCATGGCCCGCAGTTTTCTCCTTGTGTGCAGAAATCCAGGCGCTCTGATCATTATCTGCGGAGCCGCGGCGCACATTCGTCTTAATTACCGGCGGTCGAGATTGTCTGCAGTGATAGGAGGAGGTTCGGAGGGAGAAAAAGAAAACATGTGTTTAGTGTTCATGCTCTCTCTCTCTGCATCTCTCTCTCTCTCTCTCTCTCTCTCTCTCTCTCCTTATGTGACAACACACACACGCACACACACTCTTGGGGTCTAATATTAGACGTCATGCGCCTTAATCATGGCACGCATAAACCGCTTGGGCGCAAATAGGAGAGGGCAGGGGCTCATTCACTGTCCAGGCAGGGGTAAAGGGGGTGACCACGTGTGTCTGAAATGAGGATGGATGGTGCATTCTCCCATGTTTTCTCTTATCCATGCCTTTGACAGCTATTATACCTCCTCAACCCCCCACATGGCAATTGAATTGGAGCGCCAGAGCGTCTTCCAGCTGCGCCCCGCAGACATTACGACCCGATGGATGATTGCAATGTATCCGGGTGAAGTCCGCTTGTTCACCTCTCCTACCGGGTGACAAACCCAGCGAGTAAAGCTATTAAATGATCCGTGGATGGCTAATCACGTTGGCAGTGATTTCCCCTTGTCCTCACCACACGCCTGTGAGATTATATGGAGCAGCCTAGTCAAAATGTACAAAATGATTACAAAAAGTTACAAAATAAAAATCTTGGCACAGTTTGGACTTAAGCTTTTGTGAATATAAATATGAAAAAAGCTGGCTTGTTTCTACATTAACAACCTTCTGATTGTGGGTGTCTAAAAACCTTTAAAAAAAACACTATTTCCAAGTCTTGTAGCTACATTATGTCGCACACAGTTAAGTCACCAGGCTACACACCCACATGCAGCTTACACACACCCATGCTGTATGTGGGTGTGTGTGTGTGGCTCCCTCTGACATCAATTTTGTGAATATTATGAACCCAAGCTGCTACCTCTATTGGCCAGCACAAACCTTGACAAAAGGTAAATAGCCTCCAGCAGTAGTGACTGGATTTGATGTCAGCTGTGTAAATGTAGTCTTTCACAATAATAAATCATTAACCTTTTAGTCAGCAAGCATGCTGTCCCCTGAACGCTCGGAAATGCTAGCTCTGTCCAAACAAGAAGCCAAATAGTCCCACTAATATCAATGAAATGCCATTTTCAGTCTATAACATTTTGTTATGCTGCGCAGCAGGGAAGTTGGAGCGCATAGATAACTAGATAACACTCGCACTTCCCACTACTGAATGAGAAGGTGGGAAATCAAGTGGTGAGAAGACAAAAAGGACACACAGCTCCTCTACAGTGGACACAGGGCATTTTCCACCTGGCACATTTCTTAATGGAACAAATGTGGATTCATCAGGAGCTGCCAAGCAGGGCATGGCGTTAAGCAGTGAGTAGTGAGCCTAAGAAGTTTGACTTATGAGGATTTTTAATGTACTCGTTATAAGCTAAATAAGCTGGCTTGTGAAACCTGTATTTATGTCCAGGACTCCTGCTGCTCTGTATGGTAGCCTCTGAGGTGTGGGATGCTGAGACCAAAACCATAGATTTTGTGTGTAATAAAGGCGCCAGGAGGCATATGAATATTGTGGCAGGGATGGAGAGTGCCCTGGTGAGGATAAGTCTTTCTCAACATTTCCCTGACTCTCTTTCCTCCTGCCATATCTAATCCTCTTGTCTGCCTGTCTGTAGTCCACCTATTTGTCCGGCCTCTGTCACCTGTCTCTTCCATTGCAGAGTAAGTGTAATGGCTTGACGGCCCTCTCCACACCACTTCAGCTACCCTGCACCGAGCTTCATGTAGCATCTTGGGAAAACAAATCAGTATGTTGGCACATGTATGAGTCCAGAATCCTCGACCACAATGGATTTTTTATTCACTTACTGTTGGTTTTAGTGGTTTATTAATATCCTCTAAAAATGTATTTAATTGCTGTTCTTTTTCTGTATGTGTTTGTGTTACTGCAGCACCAGGAGAAGAGAGGAGACATCGTAGCATCCTTGAGGCTTCTTATTGAAGGTGTGAAGGGTGTGAGGGCCCCAAGCCAGACAGAATGCGCCGCTTCGCTACTTCAGAGACTGGAGAACAACATCAGCAACTACCTGCTCATTCTCACACATCTTCAGCTGAGTGTAAGAAGCAGTCACACTGACATAAACTGCATGCGAACAAGTACGTACGCACTCCCAGTACAGACTGATTTAGGTATTTTGGTCAAAAGGAGTGTAAATGACGGGGTTAAGATTGCTATAAATTTGGCCGCAAACATTTCTGGATGTCTTTGATACATACAGCCATTTAAAAAAAACTATATTTAACTGTTAAGGAGGCCCAAACACATCAATATAAAATGCCTTTGAAACAACCTAAGCTTCTATGGAGCTTTCATTTTTACGTGGATGCCTTTTGACCTGCAAATAACCAGATCAAGGCTAACTGGGCTCAGTCTGCCTTCTCCACTCACACACAAACACATCCCAACAAACAGAGCCAAGTAAAATTCATCAGTGTGATGATGAACGTTCACACAAAGTGAGTAAAAACGTGTTGATGGGCTTCTCTCTCACTGGTCTGCATCTCATTCAGAGGCATTATCGGTTTCCTCTGGTGTGGAAATATCCTGGTTTCTCAAAAATCTTTGGCTTTCTGGAATATCTGGTCCTCTGGAGTGATGATGTTATGTTGTGTGACCCCAAGCCTTCCTTCCTCAGGACAAGAAGAAGATAGCAGTGAATACTTTCCCAGTGAGAGAATGCAAGAGGTTATTTTGCAGATTTCTGTTGTCAAGGAGTGGAAGGAAGCCATTTTTGAAACCCATTTGGGGTGTTATGTCACCCCTTCTTTCTGATTTAATTTCCTTTTCTCACTTTCGTTTTGAATCCACCTTCAGTGTTATTTCCTGTTTGAACCAGCAGGGGCCAGCGGTTAGTCCAGGACTGTCTTGTGTTCCTCGAAGCACCCAGAGTCTGAGCACAGTCCTGGTGAGCTACAACAAACTGGTCTCAGGCAAACTGGAGCGGTTCGTGGTTGACCTGGAGGACAGATGCACTTCACAGTGAAACAAGAACAACTTCAGTGGACCCACTGTTCTTCATAAACAGGTGGGATGAGTTCAACTGCGGCCCCAGGTCAATAAAAGAAGAAAGAAAATCCACCAGAGCCGGAGCCGGAGTGACCTGGATTTTATCCTCACCTTGTTGCCTTTCTTAAAATGTATCATCTGCTTGTATATTGTGATGGGTAGACTCACACTCTTTAAGAGTGGAAAAGTACAAATACACCCTTCTGTGCTGGTCATTAAGAGGGACTACAGCTGGAGAAGTAGTGTGAAATGAAAGACAGCAATATGACTGCAATGATGGACAGATGAATGTACGATGGGAAGGCAGTTTTTGTATAATTCTAAATAAAACTCTTAAATTTGGTTATAGGCCTTTAGGACGAATACGAGCCTATATCGGCCAAAAGCTTTTCTTTTTCAGTGCAATTAAAATTATTGTTTCTTGTCAGAGGTTGTTGAGCATGATCACATGGCCAGTTTTGCTCCTTAATTGGTGGTACAAAGGTCTACAAAGGCAAAGTGGATGGAAACTGAAAGCTCATAGCCAGGGTTTTATTCTTGATTTTTTTCTGTTTATTACACAAATACTGCTAAACAGTCATTGCACATTGGCTGAATTTAAACCAAAAAATCATAGATACTTATTAAAGAATAATGTAGGGAAATGTTGTTATAACTTTCTGGTATGAATTTAGTGAGCATTTTGTGTGAGATTTTTTCTTACTACACTAAATCTTATTTCTGTTTACATTTTTTAACAAGTTACTTACTGTAGATGTATGCATGTTTCTATGTTTGGCTTATATTTCAGTTCAAGAATTCTATTTTAGTCAACATTTGTGTGTTTAAATATCCAGATTTTGCATTTAAGAGGACATTTTTGCTACACTTTATATGAATAAAAATGCTTTTTATGATACAAAACCTTTTTCATATAATGCAATAAACTGATTTCATAGAACCATTTATTGAATTATTTATTTATTTATTTGGTTAGTTAGTTCAGTAGGCAGGTTATCATATTTTTTAGTTTATAGGATAGCTGCTGTCAGTAAATATAAAGAATTTCTTTTCTCTTTATTTCTCATAATAAAGACCGTTTATATGTATGACAATACTAACAAAGAAATAAGAAACATATAAGAGAATAAAACAGATATATAAAAAGATATTGCTGAGGGGGGAAGGAATATATATAAAAAAATCTTTATTATATAGCCTAGTACAGGCTGCTAAAGTTTGAATTGCTTTTTGTTTTAAAGAGTGTTGAACTGAATAAATATATTGTTTGAACTCCCTGATGAAGGCAACAAAGCACGCTTTCCTTACAAGTAAATTTACATGTATGCATGTGGAATTTGGCAAGTAAAATGATAAGAATAATCCTTAAATATACTGTCAATTCTTTAATCATATACACACGTTCTTCTGTACACCATTTCACAGGAGACCAAAAATCCTTCTTCCAATCCAAAGCAAGAAAAAAATCTTCATAAATATTTTCAACAATAACATTTTTGACAGAAATTCTTCACATATGCGCAAATCTAAAATAAACAACAAACAGTTTCTGGACATCGATCACAGAAACTACAAGAATAAACTGGTTAAGACAACAACAGGAAGCGACGTCATTTTGCCCATTAACAAGATGGTGGAGAAGGTGTAGGGGAGGCGCCCAGGTGAGTGATTGGCAGCCGTTCAGTTAGCCGAGCGCAGATTGAAGCCTCGGCGAGCTGCGTTCACGGTAACTCAGCCAAACTCAACCACAATGTCAGAAAAGACTCCTCTCCTCCATTACCGACTCACCAGCACCAGTGGCCCGGAGCCCAAAGATGTGTCCAAACCACACAGAGGGGCCAAGGAAAAAACAGCGCGGAAGCTCGGAGTGGTGTTTGGCGTGGTCATACCCACCTTACTGTCTATGTTTAGCGTCGTTTTGTTTATGAGAATTGGTGAGTAGAAAGTGGCTGAAATCGTTTATCTTAAAATGAATAAATACACATGAAAAGAACATATTAGATTGAATTAAAATAGAAAAAAAAACTCCTTCAGTTTACCACTGGTTAGCAGTTAACTTGTCTAGGTCTATGTTAACATGTGGGTGCAATAATATAGCATCCCTGAGAGTCCTGATGAAATACAAACAGCAGTTTAAAATGTGTCATTGTATAATCAATTATTGTCCAGCTTTTTTTTAAAAAGGGATGTAAGGTGGCTAACATTTTTTCTTAGATTAATCTGTCAATTATTTCGTATCATTAGTCAATTTAATGTTATTTTAAAGTTAATTGTTGCAAAATTGTGAAAAATGTCCCTCACAGAGTCCAAGTGACCTCTTTAATAGTTACTTGGTTTGTTCAAATGAACTGTCCAAAATTCAAATATATTCAGTTTACAGCAAGATAAGCAGCACTTTTTTAAAAATGTTTAATTAAGAAGCAAATGTTTGACAGTTTTGATAAGAAATGATTGGAAAAAATTAATAGATTTCATTGACAATTTTCTGTTCTGTTGTTGAACCACCAGCTAATCCATTAATCAGTTACTCATTTTAGCACTGCTTTATTCCATCTGTTGTGTCCATAATGTAAATAATGGCATAGATCAGTAGAAAAATGTTCCTACATGATCCTTTGCAAACACAATTATTGCTGCAGGCCTGAGGTAAACATTAGACTACATTATGAATAAGATTTCCTCTTGCAGGATTTGTTGTGGGTCAGGCAGGGCTCTACGAGGCCATTGTCATGTTCCTGGTGGCCTACCTGATCATCACAATGACTGTGCTTTCTGTCTGTGCCATCTCCACCAATGGGGCTTTAGATGCTGGAGGTGCATATTGTATCCTTTACTGCTGAGAGAGACTTATGCTGTAGCTTAAAAGCCCCTCCTGGGTGTCTGTGTTTAAGCCAGACTAATGGATTGACAAAACATTTTCCTGCTCTTAATTTGTCCCCGTTATTTGCTTTATTCACTATGGGCACAGGTTGGGTCGTGGTCTAAATCTGTGTTCACCAGTGGTTGATCTTCAATAAAGTGAGATATTGAATCCAGTCTTAGTTGGTTTACATTTATGAATGTGGAGTCAGATATTCTTCAACCTGGATCTCCAGACATGATCAGCCGGGCCCTGGGTCCAGAGTTCGGCGGCAGCATTGGCATCATGTTTTTCTTTGCCAATGTGTGTGGCAGCGCTCTCTACGTTTTGGGTCTGGTCGAGGCTGTCATGGCTAACTTTGGCATCCCAGAAGGTAAGGTCCATTAGGACGTGGCGGGAAATACAAGCATTTGAGTGTTGCTATAGTAACTAACCCTTTTTTACTGTCCCTCAGACAGTGCTGCAGCTGTTGCAAGTCTCTATCAGGTGTTGCCTTCAGGATACTGGTGGTCTCTGCTTTATGGCACTGCCCTGCTCTTCCTGTGTTTCGTTGTTTGCTTGGTGAGAATTTATTGTTTTTTGTTTTTTTTTAAATTTAAGATACTTACATAATACATAATTTTTTAAAAGGACTTAAGTTGATGTTGTGGATATACGTGTGAATTTTGGCCTGATGGCGGTGCTAAAGGAAAGGTCAGGGTGTTTTCTTGAATTTCAGACAGCAAAAATCAATTAGAAAAATCTATGGCTGGTATTTTACAAGACTCCCTTGGCTGCCTGGTTTGTCATTACAGGTGGGAGCCGACATCTATGCCAAAGCCACCTTTATTATCTTCATCATAGTCGTAACAGTCCTGGCTTCAATCTTTATCAGTTTTTTCATCGTGGGGCCCATTGTGGTGATTGTGCCAGAAAGGTCTGTTCTAAACAGTACCAGCCTGAACAGTGCCAATTATTCTGGCTTTCAGCTCCGCACCCTGGAGGGCAACCTATTGCGTGAGTTTTGAGCATGTCTGATGTCATGGTTGGGCATTTTATATGCTTTTATAATCTTAAGCGTATTTATAGTGTTAGACCTCAATGGAAAGAATAGGCTTTGTAATCTTAGTTCTGATTTGTTAATTAGAGACTTTTATTATTTATGAAGAAGAAACAAAAAATAATTAATGTTAGAAATCTCAAAAGTTCCCCAATCTTGCATAAGTGATACTGATTGATCAATCCTCCTGTCACTCCTTCTAGCCAGTTACACAGTAGACTACACCACTGGTACCATGATGAGTTTTGCCACAGTGTTTGCTGTCATGTTCAATGGCTGCACTGGAATTATGGCAGGCTCCAACATGTCAGGTAAGATGGTGTTAAAATAACAATAAACAATAAATAGTCCTGTTTTAGCTGTGTGTCGCTTCAGGAAGGAAGGAACCCATAGCTTTGTCCCAGTTCAGGGGCTGGATCCTACAACACAAAACACAAAGCATATTAATTCCTAGCTCAGGGGTAAGCAACCTTATGGCTCTGAAGCCACATATGACTCTTTTTTTATTTATTTTTTATTTTATATTTGTGTGGCTTTTTACACTTTGATAGGGATAGCTGAAGATAGGAAATGGGGGAGAGAGAGATTTGGGACGACACGCAATGCCACCCTGATTGCACCATGAAACAATTTACCCCTCGCACATTATGGATTATAAGATATTGAGGAATGCAAATGTTACATTATTTTTATTCTTCAAACTTGGGCAAAAGAAAGTGGCATTTCTCAGCAAGATTTGGAGTACAGCCTTTTAACAACTGATTAAAACGGGTCTAGAAATGTGGACCGTTGGGACTCCAGCCCCTGATTTAAGACGCAGTACGTGTGAAACATTTGTCATGTCTTTTCCAGGTGACCTGAAAAACCCCAGCTATTCCATCCCAAGAGGAACGGTTGTAGCTGTTTTTATAACTTTCATCATATACAATTTCCTTTGTCTGCTGGCTGCGTGGACCTGTGACCGGTCAGACACACAAACAGACAGTCAAGCACACTGAAATAGTATTAGCACAAAGAAATGGATAAAATGAAATTTTTTTTACTTTTTTTTGTCACTGACTTCAAAGTCTGATCATAGAAAAATTACTCTTAACACTGTGGTCACGTAAATATTTAAGGGTTTAGGGTTTAATGAAAATTATTTGCATTTAAGTTATGCATATTTGCATATGTCTGCTGTTATTCTGCTGAAGTAATTGACTCATTTCATTTGGAGTTTTATCCATTATCCTTAGTCATCTTCTCCAAAAAGACTACAGTTTCCTGCGAGACCTCAATATATGGCCGCCCCTGGTAACAATTGGAGTTTACTCCTCCACCCTGTCTGCTGCCATGAGTAACCTAATAGGAGCCTCCCGGGTCCTGTATGCCCTGTCCAAAGACGACCTGTTTGGTGAGGTTCTTGAACATGTGTCCTGTTGCCCAATGTTTTGAAATGGTTTTGCCTGTTGTCCCCAACATTAAGAATTACATATCAAAGAGCAGCGAATTATTTGTTTGTTGGGTTTTAGCTGATGTGGCCTCTGACCATTTCTGTGGTGAACAGGATTTAATTACTAATGTGGCTTATTCAGGTTATGATCAGGGCTAAATAGTTGATCCAGAGTATATGAAAGCATATCCAACTCCAGCTGGTCTTCTGTAAAGCTGAGTCAACATTTTAATAATCAGCCATCTGTTGGAAGAGGCCTCCATCTCAAATGTGAGAAACTGACACTTGTTATTAATTTCATCATGTCTCGTTTTCCTAGTGGAGGCATGTTAATTTGGACAGCATCGTTTGACAACAGATGGCTTGAAGTGTTGACTTTCTCAGGAGGAAAAAAAAAATCCTCTCATTGTGTGTTTGGTGTAAGGACTAGTGCAGGATGACTCAGTTGTTTATCTGATTTAGGACCATGAGCAATAACAGACAGTGAGGCTTTGCTTTTGTTAATGTTTTAAATCTCTACAGGTGGTGTCCTGGCTCTGGTGAGGAAAACATCTCGGAGTGGGAACCCCTGGGCCTCAGTGCTTGTCTCCTGGTTACTTGTGCAGGTAGGATAGTACACTGCATATGAGAAGCTGTTTATTCTCTACTTGAGTTCTTCTAAAGCTCAAACAGAGTCGGGTGCCTTGCCTGCATCTTCAGTCCCTTACTGTTTTATTTGCTCACCTTAGATCAATGACCTAGTTCCAAATTTTGTCCTGTAAAATGACAGTTTAGCCACTCTTCGAATGGACATCTTTTACCGTTATAAATTGACTGCTACCCACCCCTTATTGATAGCTGAAGAAAAAAGGACAGCAGTAAAGTGCAGTAGTACAACGTTAAATTGATATTGAACAACAAATGAAGATGAAAAATGAGAGCTATTTACACTGTAATTGTTTGTCTTTACTTGTGGTTTTCATTGTCCTTCTTGCTAATGTGTAAAATTAACAGAATTTGTATATTTCAGTAATTAGGAAGTTAAAGTGGAACAACCTTTCCTTAATCGTATAGTCCACAATTGTTGGAATTGCATAATCATTGACATTGTACTGTATATTGCCATCGTGTTTTTTGTAAATAGAAATGTGAAAAAAACTGCAGCGCTACCCTTAAGTGAAGATAAAAGTAAAGGTAGAGCTTGGAGGCAGATACACTAGCAGCTGAGCATCTATATGTGTAACTGTCAGATTTGGATCTGCTGATCCTTCACAACTGCAGTACAAAAGTTTTTGTGCCGTCATCGTGCTCAACTTCAGATTGGCTGAACATGTACACTGAAAGGTTTTGCCAGGGAGACAGAGCAGGGCACTGTCCTGTTACACTAGTAAGTGAATCATTCATTTTACTACCATGCTACTTAGTGGTCAGCATATTGACTAGAAAGCAAAGTTTATATTTATATTTATATATAGTGTGTGTGCCAAAGCATGCATTTCCTTGCTAGAATTATTACATGTTTGAATGATCAATGTTTAAAATTTGTAGCTTCAACCTTAATGTTCTTTATTCCTTCCACTAGGTGGTGCTGTTTGCTGGTGAATTGAACACCATTGCTGGTATTGTGACTATCTTCTTCTTGTTGGTCTATGCTGCTATAAACCTGGCCTGTTTAGCTCTCGAATTGGCTTCTGCACCAAACTTCAGGTACAGTACAAGATATTGCAGTAAATTTAAGATTCCTGTTTTAGATTTTATTTGCACAGCCATGGTGGAAATGGTAATCTTCCATAGTCTGTCACTGACTTTTGTCATTTTTTAATTTAGACCCTCATTTCGTTGTTTTACATGGCATACCTGCGCTCTGGGCATTCTTGGATGCCTGGTCATGATGTTCCTGGTCAATGCCATTTATGCATCTGCCAGCATAGCCTTTATGCTGCTGCTCTTGATGCTTATCCACTACCTCGGCCCCATCAGCAACTGGGGCTACATCAGCCAGGCTCTCATCTTCCACCAGGTGCACAGTCACAAAAAAGCCATCTTTCTCACATAAAGCAAAAATATAATGCAAGTTTCCATGAATTACTACATCATGTCCCTTTGTAACCCCATTTTTATTCACTCAGGTCCGCAAATACCTGTTGTTGTTGGATGTCCGTAAGGATCATGTGAAGTTCTGGAGGCCCCAGGTGCTGCTGATAGTGGCAAACCCTCGCAGCTGTACAGGTCTCATGACTTTCATAAATGACTTGAAGAAGAGTGGCCTCTATGTTCTGGGACATGTCAAGCTGGGTTTACTGGGTAAGAATTATGTAGGTAGGAGACATAGTATAGATATACAGAGATACGTATACAGTTTTTAATATTAAACACATGGCTACTAATGGTGGCTGTTTTAAAAGTTAGTCGTTATAGCCTTTGTCTTCAAAGTAAGCTTGAATTTACCCCTTACAATTATTTCTAATGTTAGATTCTCACAGTGAGGAGAACAAAATCTTCATATAAAACACCACCTACAGCGTAAGCCACATTTCTGCCGTATAACTATAATGCTCAGTATGCTCTAATCAGTCGTACTTTAACCAGAATACACCCAGATACACTGCAGCTTTTTGTCGTTTGCACAGGAAGCTGCTTACGTTGGTAACCAACACATGCTGCCCTTGAAGGACTGAGATGGCTCTCTCCTCCCACGCATTTCACATGTTGTGTCTTTGGGTGTGATTCTGCAGATGGCTTGCCCTCTGATCCCCTGCAGAACCATTATGACTCCTGGCTGTCTCTAGTGGACCATCTAAACATCAAGGCCTTTGTCAACCTTACACTGGCTAATTCTGTCCGACACGGAGTTCAGAACCTGCTTTTCATCACAGGCTTCGGTAGGCAAGGTTACATTATTGCTCTATGGTGATGTTGGTGTTCTATCATTGAACTATCATTATGTGTTACTTTAAAAACCTTACAGTTCTTATCCAGAACACAAATTTGATAAATCTGTTTGCATTTAGGTGGAATGAGGCCAAACACCCTAGTCTTGGGTTTCTATGATGACTGCACCCCTCAGGACCACCTCCAAGGTAAAGTTCTCCTGTCTACAGGCCATGGCTTAGAGGCAGTGAGTACATCCATAGACCCCTGTGAGCAACGGTCTCCCTCCTTCCCCAATGTGCGGGGTGCTGAGGAACCCAAAGACCTTCAGGAAGAGGAATATGTGTCAGTGATTGCTGACGCTGTGAAAATGGGGAAAAATGTGACTCTGGCTCGTTACTTCCACCAGTTCAACCGGGACGAGGTCTTGGGGTCAGGAAAAAAGATTGGGAGCCGCAGAAGAATGTCAGGGCCGTTCGTTGACGTGTGGCCTCTGAATCTACTTCGACCAGACAGCCGCGGTTATGTGGACATCTGCTCCCTGTTCCTGTTGCAGCTGGCCAGCGTGCTTCAAGAGAGCCGTGCCTGGAGCCAAGCACGACTCCGCCTCTTCCTGTGTGTGGAGGCTGGTTGCAGCCTAAAGGAAGAGGAGGAGACGAAGCTTCGGGGGATGCTAAAGGAGCTAAGGATCTCAGCTCAGGTGCAAATGGTGGCATGGGACCAGGTGGTGGCCCTGCACTGGCAGAGACGAGGAAGAACGGAGAGAGGAAATCTGGTAGAGTTTGCACAGAATGAGGAGGGGAGGGAGAGACAAGAGGAAGAGGAAGCCGAAAAGGAAGATGCTATACAACAATTTCCCAATAATGGTGCTCAGCTGACCGATGAATACATCTGCGCTGTCAACAATCTGATACGCAGACACAGTGCCCCTCAGCCTGCTGTGCGTTTCCTGTATTTGCCCCGCCCCCCAGCAGACACAAACCGTTACTGCACCTACCTGCACCACGTGGACCTGTTAAGTCAAGAACTTGGTCCAACATTGCTCATTCATGGAGTCACTCCTGTGGTCACAACTGACCTCTGAAATTTTACTATTAACCACCCTGATCTGGTGTTTCTTATCTATGGACTGTGCCTGTTGTCACCAACTTACTCACCTGGTATTTACATTGTCAACCACACTTTCAGACTTGACACAGACACCACAATAAACCAGTTCTATACTTGAGTCATACCCAGATTTAGAATCTTATACAGTTAATCATTTTCTTACATTATTATGAGGACACTTGGGGAAATTGATTTGATCACTTCAAGTTTACACATGTTCAATGTTTAGTAATCACTGTGGATATAGTGGCATGCAAGGTTTTGCAGTTTTCATTTTGTTCACATCAGTATGCATTTGTTAAAAATACTGTTTCCACATGGGGACTGCTCTTTCACATTGTGACTTTTTGTACATGCTAATAGAAAAATAAATGATTTGTATTACTTACCTTAGATTTCTTTACTACAATTTTATTTTGAATTGAGCAGAGGAATTCAATTCAACTCAATTTTATTTGTATATCCCAATTCATAACAGAAGTTTATCTCAGGACAAATTTTCAAATAAGAGCAGTCTAGACTGAACTCCTTTTAATTAAGGAATGCCCACTGCTAGTACATAACTCTTCATTAGTCACATGAATTTTATAAAGCAGTTAATTTATCTATTTAGAGCACCAGTGAGGTACCCCTGAGTAGTGTCTGGTGAATTCCTGTAGAGGGCGATATATGATCAGTATCATGGCTCTGCTGATGGTTGCTGTACTGATTGGCTTCACTGGGCTGTTGGTGTACTGTAGTAATGGTGCTAATGCTAGTTAAGAAATCTGAATCTGTACTTTGAGCACATGTAGGCTAATCTGATGTGTCATAGGTGCTGTGTATCTCAGACAAGCAGCGTCCCTGACTCAGCACAGACCAGTACTGGTTGACCTGTTGCTGACTGGACTGAAAAAATATTTCACTCTTAGAATTGATCTGTTGTTAAGATGGTGAGATGTAATTGTTCCACATGTGTATTTGTGTCATAAAGGAACAGAAACTGTGATGTCTATAACTAAATTATCTGCATATCAATGCCTTGGTTAGAATAAAACTTGGTGTGCTCATTACAAGAATACTAAAGAGAAGTAAACCTGTGGATATAACAAAGACTCAGTAAAAGTGCAAAACTCATGTTTTAAGTACTCACAGACCATGCAGTCTCAATCCTCATAAATACTTTTGAGCCTGTGTAACCTCTTGACATTTTCATTGAGCACACAGCTATTACTCATTTTTCCAAGGGGTCCAACACTTTGCACTTTGGGCTTTGAGTGGACATTGGGGTCAGGCCAGTATGTGGTGTTTCACATGCGTCCTCCAAACAGGAAGCTATTCATCACATTCAATATTATCATGAAAGGGATATCTTGAATTGCATCCTTAATAGTTCTGCCTTTCAGTTCTGTATAGGAGAATATCTTGTTTTATATGTAGTTAATTATGTTATTCACATAACCTGGTTTGTCATTTGATAAATGAAACAACCTCTCATCTGGGCTGTTGCATCGTGAGTATTTGTCATAATACATTAACATCTACCTGCGTGATACGAAATATAATTTGGCGCAAAACTGGGTGTGGGGCAATGATGAGACTGTACCTTCTGACGGAGAGCAACGCCATATGTGGCACATGTCACGTTTGGTTAGAGAAAATTACATGAGTTTTTACAGAGGGGTGTTGACACCCGCCTACACGTCACTGACAAACTGCATGTGGGAGGGAGTGTGTTCACAGATGGAGGCAGATTGGGCTCCAAGTACTAAGGGATACCACATTCACAGTCAAGCAAGAAACATGTGCATCTAAGATGTAATGGACTGAATCTTTTCCGTCATCCACACAATTTTAAAGACAAATTGCATTCGGAAGTCACAAAGAAAGCAATAGTGCACCTGCAGATGCTCCCAAATGGTCAGAAGTTTTTTGTGTCAGATTATGGGTTTTCCATCTCTTCCGTCTCTAAGCCAACAAGTGGAAAGATGGAGAGACTTAATCACTTCCGGCCAATAATTGGTTGGTAGAGGATGAGTTGTTGTCGGAAAAGCCTAATGAACTGTGAATATTGACTTCACTGCGGCCCTTTGCTGGGATAGTACTTGTATTTGTGAAAGAGGAATCTATTATAGGTGCTTGTTAAATCGCAGAGTGTGTTAGTGCCCTTTTAGAGACAGCTGGTAAATGTTTTTGTCTAAAATTAAATGGACAAAAAGTATTGACTGAAAATAGATGAAGCGGAGTGAGTCAAGGCAGACTTTTAGTTAATGATTTCGGAGAATGGAGATGGAAAAATACTTTGTTTTACACTTCACTACTTGAAGTGTTTTCCCTGTGTCAGAGACATTCATTTCCCCTTCATTGCCAATTTTGAAGGGGTGGAACAAATAAATTTAGAAAATATTGTCTATTTATCTCTTTTCATCAATACACTTTAGACTATTGAGACCTTAGTGATCAAAAGCTTTTAACTCACAACCACCCTTGCTTTTGTTTCACAAAATGATAATTCATGTTACCCATTTTATCCCAAAGTGCATTGAAATAGTGTACATGCATCATCATTGGTAGCAGAAGAGACCCTGAACAGGAGGGAAGTTCGAGGTGTGAAGTGGCGCTTGTAGCCTGCTGACTAATAGTTTCCGACTACCATGTTAGAGTCGGATCCTCACAGAATCTGATCTGCATATTATCATAAAACATCCACTGATTGAGCCATAAAAGGGGCTGTTGTCTACATATGTGATTTGGGGTGATACAGGCAATGGAACCTTTTGAGAAGCTGATCAGAATGGGTTCAGAGTAAAGTCATGATTATCAAGTTCAGGAAAAGAGAAAAATGAAAGGAAAAATCATCCTGTTACAGTCCCTTGTAACATCGCTCTGATTTAGAGGAATAATAATGCTCTGTCTATCTTTTAATTTATTCTCAGAGCTTCTGAGCATAGCTTTTTAAATCACTTGAGAAAATGTCTTTATAATAGGGAGATGTAGGATTTTAATGAGATGAGTAGGTTGGTTATTTGACTATACCAACCAGCAGCCATCACAGCAAATGATTGAGATTTCTTAAAGGTCCAGTGTGTAACATTTAGGAGGATCTATTGGCAATAATATAATATAATATTCATAATTATGTTTTCATTAGTTTATAATCACCTGTTTTGTGCCCACCGTCTGTTCTCCTATACACTTGGAAGGGGAGGGTGAGGTAAGGGGTATACAAAAGTACACACTGGTCCTTTAAGATAAAGCTCTCTAATCACCATTAGATTTTAACCCTGACTTAACCAAACACATTCTGTCCTAAATGACAGTCAGCACTGTCCAACTAGTTAATTTAACTCCACTAATATTTTTCACAGTGTTGAGGCTGAAAATTATAGTTCTAATTTTTAGATATTAAGGCTTAAAAATGGGAATGTTAGGTTAATTGACAGGTGTCTTATACTTGGTGGTTTCCTCTTGCCTGTCCCGTCTCAACACCACCCAGCCAACCCACCACTGGGACCCACCACCTTTACCCAGATTTGGATTTTCTGGCTGCATACTTCCACAGTCCACTTTCTACAGCCTAGTGTATCTGCTAGTTCAGTTTGGCATGAAAAATAACTGATGACTGATGCAGTTTATCATTGGCAGTCGAGGTTTGTTGGCGGCGGGCAACAGCAAGAATTTACCTTCTGACGAAGTGACAACGCCATCTGTGTTATACGTCACGTTTTGGGCAGAATTCCACAAGTTTTCATATAGGAGTACTGACACCCACCTACACGTCACTGACAAACTGCATGTGGGAGGGAGTGTGTTCACAGGCGGAGGCAGCCTGGTCTCCAAATACTATAAAGAGAAACCACGTTCACAGTCATGCAAGTAACCTAGACGCCTACCAAAATTTAAAGGAATGAATACCGTATACAGAAGACCTACACACTTCCTACATAAAGCCAAGTCCACCTATATTTTCTCTAATGGCGCTGGGTGTCTGTTTGAGGGTGATCCCTCCATGCCCACGAGACGAAGGAACTGAATCACTTCCGACTGATTGGCTGTGGAATAAGAGTTGCTGATGTATGAAAACCGTGAAGAACAGATCTGTTTATGGACCTTTATTACGCAGGAGCTTGTGTTGAGTTGCACAAAACAGTAAATGGCGGTTATTTTTTGTTAAATGTGGGTTGCATTAGTGCCTACTTGACAGAGAGTGGGCAACAATGCAAGTGTTTTTATCTTCAATAAAATGGACAATGTGTCTGAAAATTCACCATCAAGAGGAACTGTACTGACACATATCGATGGCTCTGGTGGACTATAATAAATAGACAATATGAAGTTTTAAATATGTAGAAATTGTTTTTCATCCAAGCATATTGTGGCTCAGCCGTATCGGTATGGTCGCGTTTTGATATGGGAACCCAAAACAGACACAGTCATACACCCACATATAATATTTATGACAGTCAGGATGACACCATCTAATGTAGAGCTCAAAGCTGCTGGTATGTGACTGACAAGATCTTTTGACACTTCTTGATCTGTTTTCAAAATCTGTTGGCTTTGATTTGAGATAGTCAGGCTGCTCATCTCCCTGTTGGCTTAATTTGCTGAGTTTTCCACATTCAAAAGCTTATGTACCACATGTTCCGTATTATTAATGAGTAAAAGCAAATGGTTGTGGTTCTGGGTGATGTCTTTCTAGCACTATAATAATCATCATGGTGTTCTTCAGTAGGGGATGCTAGTGGTAAAACATTGTTTGGTGTGTTTGAGTCACATAGTAATGTGCCATTATGGTATTTCTTCTCTGAACAGCAGTCAGTCTTATTTGCTCATTTGAGAGAAATCAAAATGTCAAATTTGCCATCTGTCAATCCAAAAGTACTTTTGTAAATCCGTCATATTCAGTGACTTTCTTGGCAGGAAAGGAAATAGTGTTATGCCTGTTTGTGTACTGACCGCCCACATGTTATCATACCCTCAAATAATTAACTAGGCAGCCAGCTTGGCCACATAATCTTGAACTGTCCTTAAACAGATTATCCAGGTTTGAGCGTCTCCATGACGCTCAAACCTGATTGTTGTATGTGTTTTCAGCGTTGATGTCCTCGTGTATCGACTTATCACTAATCACAGCATGATTTCAGTCTTATCAAAACATCTAGAAATATGTTTCTAATTCCTGATCTGTCAACATGTCTTTAGCTTTGTCATCATTAAGGCTCGAAAAAAGAGATTTCTACAGTTTCAAATAAACTGTCAGTTACTTTTTATGAGAAGCACTGAAATATAAAATAGAAAGAGTGGGAGCTGGCAGCAGTCCATCCCAAAGTGCTTCTAATAACTGTAGCCTGATGTGAATGTATCCCACATAATTTGGCAGCGCTCTCTGTATCTCTACTAGTGACGTCGTTCTAACTGCTGTTACTGTGGAAATAGCACCACTTCATGTCAGAGTGGGAGGAAGGCTGCAGACTTTTTTGTCCTGTGGGAGTTTACGCTTCTTTCTCCTACTGCATGCACAACCCTCAATATATCACGTTATTTGCAGACTAATGATAGCACACAGATTTTTACCACTAACCATATCATTTATCTCAATATCTCAATGCCCAAATAATAATTTATGTGTTGTGAATTGGGAATGTGGTATTCTGCCTGAGGAAAAATATGCTTTTGCATCCTGTGTTATAATATATTGAGCTCCTGTGTGTCACATTTCACAAAAACATACTCTAATTTGTTGTCTAATCTTCTGATAAAAGAGAAATTTTTAAATGTTTCAAAAATATCTCCAAAGTTACAGAGCTGACTCCATGGGCGTCACATTTTTGTTTCATTTGTCAGTTTTTCAATTATCTCTTAAAAAGCAGCGTTGTATCATTTCAATGTGGGATTGAACAAGTATATGCAAATGAGCAAGAGCTCCGTGTATATGTGCTAGGAAATGTCAAAATGCGTCATCTGGCGGACTTTTACTGGCTCTAGGGCTGTTGTTCGTACTTCTCCGTTTATATGCCTCTATAGACAGTTGGGTTGACTCACAAAACTCCGATCAAACCATCAAAATAGGCAGTGCCGATCAAATATGGATGAAGATTTTGTTACTCTATTGGTCCTAGTGCATTGTGGTTTTTTCCTCTGTTTTCTCTGTTCATGTAGCACCAATTTCAAAAAAAATTTTATGAGGCCACCCGGTTATACAGCCATGTTTCTACAGTAACCCAGACAAAACCGAATACTGCTCTTTGGAGAAGACTTTGCATTTTTTGCGACCACTGTAGTTTCTGGTACACACTTGGAGCTGGAGGGTGAGGCAATCTGCAACTTCACCGCTAGATGCCATTAAATCCTACACTCTGGACTTAAAGCACTTAAAATCTATGTGATCATTTGGCCAGGAGGTCAATATGCTGATAGCCTTGGCTTATGCTTGCTGTTATGTTGTCATGCTTTCTAGTCAATCTGTGCTTTTATTTGACAAAGATATGTCAAATAACTAGACCCAAATGCAAAACACAGATTTAGACTTATTGTGAAGTCTAGTAGGTTTTATTCCAAAAGGTGAAGATAGTGATAATGAGGCGACGGCCTACAAATGGTGGCTGTTGCAGAGCTTATGGCTGGCTGGCAGACAGACAGGTAGGTGTAAACCTAAAGCACAAGAGTAGCAGTTTGTCAGGAGTACTATGCAGGAAACTATTTGTACACTACAAAAAAAGAGAAATCTGCGACACAAAGGTACTTTTCAAGCATACTCCACTGCTGTAGACTGACGATCAGGCACTGAGTAGCTGGAGAACTGAAGTAGATGTACTTGAGCAGACTGGGAGAGTTGATAAGTGGATTGCAGATAGGTGTGTGGAGTAGAGCAGGAATGCAGGAGGGAAAACCACACACAGAACACACACACATAGACGGGAAACACAGGAAAAACACAAGGAAAAGGAAAGGGTACAGCCATGGCAAGACAATAACATTGCTTTAATCTGTTCACATGTGGATTACCACCCAGTATTTTTTTACCTCATGACTCCCGGGGTCAGTACCCTCCACAAGCTCAGCTACAGAATATTGCCTTTGGAGCTTGAATCTCTCTGAGCAAGTTAATAACATGATGAGTATTCAGTGAAACCAACTTGCAAGACGATCTTACTGAACTCACTGTTTGTTGCCATCGGCATTTTGTTTGAGTGATACTAGTGGTGATGCCGATGAACATATATGGTAGCTGTCTCACTCCACCCCCTCATACTGGGGATGCCCTGCCCTTCTCTATATAGAGGCCTTGAAGGACAGCCGAGCTGATTTGCGTCACTCTCACACTTTTACTTTCAGGCACCAAACAAGGGAAACACTTATGTTGCATCATCATGTCTCATTGTGTTTTTTCTGAGCCATCTATGGTTTTCATGGATATTATTAATCCTAGTTCAGTGACATATTAGGACATCTGCGTCACTGACTGCGTAAGGGTGGATTAGCAGTAGGGATCTGTGGCTTGTTTCCTGTTGCATTGGAAACAATTGGAATAATTCCAGTTTAAGTTGAGAGGCAGTTTTAATTCACATTTGCCTACTAGTAGAGAAATAAAAATGACTCAATCCAGAAGTAATTTTTAGAGGATTGATACTATTCATGATTTTCTATTTGTTTTGATTTTATGCTAATTGTTACAGTACAGTCAAATGGTGTACTCACCAAAAGAAGCCCTTTTCATACTTCAGTATTTGTGTAAGATTTCATGACATCCCGTAAAATAGGAAATAGAAATACTTAAATAGCTAAAGCAAGAGCCAACTCAGTTTTCCTGCACATTTTGTGTCTGCTGAAGACTTTTTACGGACATTTTTGCGTATATCTAAATGAGGCATTGAGTATACGCTCTTTCTTTCCTAGCAAGCAGCACGAGCCTGACAGCAATGTCACTTTACAGTGCTATACAACCACGTGTCTATACAAATGTGTTACACATGTATTAAACTATCTATATATCCATCTATTCGTCACGCACAAGTATGCGAGTGGAGGAGCATGTGAGGGTATGGGAGTCTAAACATATGTGCATCCTATTTGCTTCTGGGGCTACACATGCTTGGCATGCTCACCCACTTTCTCACCTTTTCCCTTTGCATTGGCTCGGCTTGATGCAGAGCACAAGACAACCAGCACCAGTCGAGACTGGCTAGTTCTTTCTACCATCTGGTGCTCTGTTCCTTATGTGGAGATTTGTTTTTCTGTGCAAGTATAGCTCACACTACAGACTCTGTTTCATCTTTGGGCCCAAATAAAGATTCAACACAACCACAACAACAATTTGCTCTTATTTTGTGAATACAGCTTTGTGGAATCATATTTTCATACTAAAATGCTGAAAATGATTACCAGTTATGCACATTATTATTTGATATTAGTGTGTTGCTTAATCAGAATACATTTTTGACCGCCCCATTCATATAAGTCCTGTGTTCTTTCTCCGGAGCTATTTACCAGATATAACAGCACTGCAAATCGTCACACTCACAGATCAATGCCAATGAAACGGGGAAAAAAAATAGCACCTTGTGATAATTTTGTACAGCTTTTCCATTAATCACTGTCTTGTCTTGACGTTCAGTTGATGCAAACCTTCTCTGTATCGAGCAGATGGTAAGGCGGTGTCACAGCAGGTCTCTAAACGTGTGAACGGAGGTCAGTATAGTGTGAGATATGTTAATTCACTCCAGGATGACAGGGTGGAAATAAGTATGACTGGGTAAAGGCAAGATACACTTTTATTTTTAGGTCACGCTTTATACCACCTGCAGTATATGTAGTAACATTTTCTTTTGCTTTTGCGAGACAACTTGTAATTCTCTGAAAGGTGCTGTATAAATAGTTGTGAATGTAGTTGTCTTCGTATGTTAGCCCACTGATAGTCTGCTGAACTATCCAGGGTGTTCCCTGCTTCTTGCCCAAGGTAAGCTGGACAGGATACGTGGTTTTTGAAAAAAGATAGAGGGAGGTATTAAGAATAAGAAGAGAGATATTTGCTGATTTAATTTTAATGCATTATGTTTCCTTTGTGGTTATTGATGCAGAGTCATCACACAGAGATGCAAGTTACACAAGTTATCACTTATGTGACAACAGACAGTTTCCTGTAGACCTAAAGGTCCAGTGTGTAGGATTTAGGGGCATCTAGCAGTGTAGATGCAGATCGCAGCCCTCTCACTTCATTCTCCCTTTCCGAGCACAAAGGTGAAACTATGGTGTCCTTGAAAATGCGAATGCCCCTATCTAAAGCCAGTGTTGGGTTTGTTCCCTGTGGGCTACTGTAGAAACATTGCGGTTCTTCATGGCAGACTTACATGGCAGACACAGCATAGTGTTGCTCGCAAAGAAGTTCACTGGCCACATTAATTTGACCAATGCATCTTACACATACTATGAACCCTCCAAAGTTATGTATTGTTTGTACGGGAATGCAGCCAAAGTGTAGTCTGAGCACAAAAATACTGATGAAATCAATAAAACATATCAGGTCAGCACGCCTCAGAAAGAACAATGTGAATTAAGATTTTTATTTTACTGGCACATAGGTACCTTGCAGCTAACATCAAGTAACAAAAAATAAAATAGGATTGGTATAACAGCTTCTCCATTGCAACACATTTGTGACGGAGGACTGCCCCTCAGCCAGCATTTGATATATGTTATTACTGTACAAACAGAGGACAGGAAGAAACAATACAAGTATAAAACAACTAGACAATATGATAAACTGGAGAATGTCAAGCTCATAAATCCCATCATGCATTATTAGACTGGGTAATTGGGGTAATGAGTGTTGTCATCAGTCACCAAACCTTTGGCGCCAAAGCCAAGTGATAAATTCACCACTGACAGCTGACCAGCAGCTGATGTTGGTCCAAACTCAGCCACTAGAGGGACAATTTGACTTTAGACTGACTCCTCAGAAGAACAGAATACAAAACCTTCCCAAACATTCAGTTGTGATATTAACCTTTTTTTTTATTATTATAACAATATATATTTTTTTTTTGCAGATGTGCAGTCTTTATTATTTCTTGCTCGTTTTGGCATTAACTAGTTAATATGAATTAATACTAGGCTTGTCAACATTAACAGAACTCTATTTTAAAAAAAAAGAGACAAATTAAGATGAAAAACTGAGAATTTGTATTGAAAAGGTGCTAATTTTATATTAATATATTGGACCCATAGTATACTGCACAAAGCTCTGGCATGGGACTAACCATAGCTCTGCAAAATGCGTGGGAGTAAAACCAAATAACAACAAAAAAGTGTTTTATTATGTTATCATAACATATAGGTGCAAAGAAAAAAACCCACTAACAGAAATGCAACGTTGCACTTTATTATTATATTTATACAAGGATGACTATACATTAGATAACAGCCACGATTTAAAAGACACCTTGTGTTATATCACTTTTTATTTATTTTTTTACGCGAGTCGAGGAACTTTTATGCTTACGCGAATGACTGCGCACCGAGCGGTTCACCCACATTGGCCACACACACACTTGTATAACCGTTTAGATAACAGTCGGCCTCGCTGAGCCGCTGTGAGCCAACCATCGGCACTGCTTCATTCACCGGCAGCTGAGTCGTAGTGATTTGCTCTCGCCTCTCACACGCCGGAGGTAGCCGTGGGTTTCCACGTGAAAGCGGTGACTCCCTTATGTAAAAGGACTGACAGCGCTGGAGGCCAATGGCAGCGCGGAGCGGCGGCTATGGTAACCGCCCCCCGTGGAGGCGGGCGGCGCCTATTGGTCCGGAGCGCTGAGAGGGCGTCACCGACGTTCTTCTGAACCAATAGGCGAAGAGCAGGAGGAGGAGTTTAGGGAGGAGCTCGAAATGAGGTCACTGCCTGAGCTGGAGATGCGGGGCAGAGAGCCGGTGTGTCTGGAAACCTGAACGGGAGAGATAGCAGTGTGTTTCAGCAGCCTAGCACCGACTGCACCCGTACACGCTTATCTCCTGTTGGGACTCAACCATAAAGACCTCCGGAAAAAAAAAAAACCCAAACTAGGTTTTATTTCACACCGGGACCAGGACAGGATCTGCGTTTTGTGAGGTTGGTGGAGTTTTTTTTTTACTTACATAAACGCGTAAATATTATCGATGTTGCTGTGTGATAAAGACGTTGTTTTAAAATAGGAAATGTGATAGATGAAGGTGGGCGATCGTGTTAAGCAGCCGTGCTCTGTAAAATACTATACGAGCGTGAAGCGTCAAAGTTGCATAACTGTGTCAGTGTGAGGGTCAATCTCGGTCAGTAGACTACAGCAGGCCAGCAGCCCTGCCCACATGACAGCGGTGACGTGACTCGATCGGTGATCTGCCTTACATTTTACATAAGGAGAGTAAAAAGCCGCGATGCAGTGGGGTTGAAAACCATATGCCGAAGCTGTGGAGTAAAAGTGTGGCTTAGTTGAGAGGAATGACTGTGGTGGAGATGTCAGAGTCGCGTATGGTGCATTGTAGACGTGCTTTCTGCTGTCAGTGTCACATGAAAACTCCAGCATAACGCCTTACATAAAGAGTGCACTGCAGCAGCACATGGCAGAAGTTCATACGCAGCACCGATTACAGAATATGGGAGTTCTGAGCTGAGAGGGTTTTTTTCCCTCCCCAGAAGAGGTTGTCATACTGCTTGAGTCAGGCGGTTTGAGTGCTTGGTCATGAGGGAAGGAAAAATCTAAAGGATGTACTGGCTCCTGGATGCATTCATTCATTATAATGTGGCGTTATTTTTAAACTGTCTATGGTAGAGTTGTTTTAGTCGACTGCTGCTTTACAGGTTTGTGATATACTGAGAATGTGTCTATATTTAACTATAATTATAATAAATAACTACAGGAAACCTTTTCAGGAAACATTTCTAGCCTGATGACATTATGTAAAGAGTTTTAAACATGGAGGTTGGAGAAATGTGCTCAGGTCATAGTGCAGAAGCATGAAAATCCTTTAAAAACTGGAGATACAGCGAGACAGCGAGAGTATCAAGCATCTGGAGCTTAAACCAAACAAAATCATTCACAGCATAAACATGCTCTTTACTGGTCAGTATGTTCATAATTTAACTCTTTCTCTAGTCTTAAAGTGAGAGTTTGAATGTGGGAGTTTTAATGGAGTAGTTTTCACTGTATTATTGGTACATTTATTCTTAGTTATTTATAAAAGTAACTGGCACAGACACAGTGAAATAGCATTTTGCCCTTTATCCCTTTGGTGATACATTCAGTATTTTATATTGAAACTTAAGAGACTTAATTAAACAGTGATTTAGTGTGTGAAAGACCATTACATAGTCCAGGTTCATGCTCTAGTGGGAGGAGAAAGGAAGAGTGACGCACATAAGGCTGGCCAAGTCTCGTTTATCTTATGGTTCAATCAGTGGAAGGTTGGCATTGTGCCGGGTTTAAATGTCCCGGCCTACCATTACAGCAAGAGGGGAGGTGCTTTCACTTTACTTTTTTTCCCTCTACTTATTGTCAGGCAGACTTTATTCAAGGGTTGGATGACTGCCTCTCGAAACAGATCATGTTTCATCATGTTGTCACCATAACAGTGATTTCTTGAAAACAATTTTTTTTAGATGTGATCAATATGCCAATCGCAAATTGAAAATGTGCCACAGCACACGTGCAGCAGTTTTTGTGGATACTGGATATATCTTCTGCTGTCAGTTAGAGGCTCCAGGACCTGAAGACACTAATGGCAAACGTAATCATCCCTCTGTAATGGAACAACTCCTACGTGGACTGAATGTCAAGGCCACTGTTCTTTTTTTTTTTTGCCTCTAGGGAGATAGGTAAAGCCTTGAGTGGTCTTGGGACATGCGTGTGTAGTGTGCTTTTGAGCCATTATGACTATTTAAGTTATCACTGAAGATAGATGTAGGTCAGTGAATGAAGAAACAACTTCAGTCATGTCTGCACATGAAAAAACTCACAGCACTAGTTGCCCTAAGGGGTGGATATTAACAACCATGTTTGCAGAATCCAGATTACTGTGAGAAATCCCACTGAAGTAAGGAAAAGAATAACATCAAAGAGTGCAGCAATAGACTGATAAAACTCCAGATTACATACTCATGGACAGTGAACAGATTTGCAAACACACACTTAAAAGTCTTTAGAGACTTGTGTAATAGTTTAGTAATCAGTAGTTATCTAATAAAAAGCTTTCTTTCTCAGCAGAAGTCTACTTGTATTGCCTGCAGGAAACAGGTTTTTTATGCAATAAGGTGTATTATCGGCATATTTTTAAAATGTACTTTTCTATAGACCAAAAGTCTATTTTTTGTCTTAATAAAAGCAGTGGTATAAAAACTTAATAATAAGAAACATTACATAATAATTTATTAAGTAATCAAGATAGTAAATCTTATTCTTTCTATGCTATACCTAACACTAATCAGAGTTGCAGTTGTTGCAGTAAAAAAAAAAAGTCAAGGTCTTCTCACTAGTTTTGCTTTCAACTCAGTGTCAGTGGCTCAGGTGTCGTCACATGTTGCAGTGGGGTAAGACAGTGTTGTACTGTCGTAAACTTATGTAAGTCTTCATGCAAATTGAGTCAGTTGTACGAGATGGTGACTACACGCTGTAATTAATAGAATGAATGCCTCCAACATGATACGCAGTTATAAAACTGCAGCCACTCTCATGTGGTTGTATAAGATGGTCTGAAACATTAGATAATGAGCCGAACACTGTTACGTGAATTTTTTTTTTTTTACATTGAACAAAATATTTTATGATACAGAATTTAATTTCAGTTTCTTCGGTTTAGAGCATAATCTGAATATTTCCTTTGGAAGAAATCAAACATAGTGAGCAGGATAGGAAACAATAGAGTAAAGTGTTATGAAATTACAGCTTGAGAGGAGGTTGTTTTTTAAAACTACGTAGTTTTTAACCCAAAATCTCTTTTTTGAGTCTTTTTAATGCTAATATTTTGCTATTAATATTAAATAATGAATTCAACTGTTTTAAATTTATATAAAATCTTGTGTTTCATCATGTTCTTTCTACCGTACATATAGATTACTGGCTGCAACCAGTGCATTTTACACATTGATCCTGCAACCTTCCAAGGTTAAATTGTTCAGGTGTGGCAGAGGTTTCAGTCCTTAATCAATATATATTAAGTTTAGAAAGATTCTGTGACAAGCCTGTTCCATGACATGACTAATCCACATAGATCTTGGTATTTCCTGCAACAAGTTGGAAAAGAAAGAGGCAGAAGATTATTAAGAATTGTCTCACAGGCTCTTTCCATAAACCACTGCAGCGGTGGCTTTCACCAAACACAATCAAATTTTAATTTCCCTCCATGATTGCAACCTTGGTTTTAATGGTTTTAAGCCACATTTGAATGGAATGTTCCACCCTTTTTTTTTTTTTTTTACAATGGAAAAGTGATTTGTTTTAAATTATCTCTCATAAAGTCCCCTAGGATTCAGAAAGGCCATGTGAGCAACATGTTCCCAACAGGTCAATATTCGGTTTCCTCCCTGTATAGCCCAGAACGACGTTTTGATTGAATTAAAATGACTGAAAGGTCCAGACAATAGTAATATATAGCCTGTAATTGTGTCAAGTGTCTCATCTTGCCTTGTTAGCCACCTGTTCCTTGTTGTACTAACCTCAGAGTAGGATGTAACTGCTTCCTAAACCTGCTACCAGTCAGGAAAAGCGTCATAACTGACATTTGAATGTGTAATGGCTTGTGTATATAGACATGCAAAACCATTGAAAGTTGATGACTGAAAAGTGACACTGCAGCAATGTCACATAGAGGATGATGATTGGTTTCTTAATGGGGACACAGGAAATCCATGTTACTCTCTCCTCTGCTTCATTCCCTGCAGCTGTTCAACAGGATGCAATAGATTTTGTTAATGACAGGAGAAGAAAAAAGAATAATCACAGATGTTGAAGTGGCCTCAGGTAACCCTTACTACAGAGGTGGATAGGCTATTATCAGAAACAGGTGTTAAAACGTAAATGTCCAGTATTAATCACTATGTTAATGACTTTATTGTATGGTGTTTATTGACTGTTCTTTTAACTAACCCTTTTAAGAAAGTGAAAATTTGAGCCACTGCTCTAATTTTAGCAAAGTCTCTGTTTCTGTAAACATAGAGAGTGGGTACAATAAATCCCCTTAATCATTTTCCTGTGTTGCTAAAGTCAATATTTGATTGTCCATTCGGAATGGTGCAGCATTTTGTACTTTGTACAGTCAAACAAGCCAGACCAGTTGATTTTGAGCTGCACAAATCTCATTTCTTCTTTTTCTTTTGACATCTGTCTACTGTGTGTCTTTTTCTCTAATTTTCTCTTTGTCTCTTGATTCAGTTCAAGCTCAGTTCAGTGCATTTTTATTGATATGGAACAATGTTGCCACCTGATACACTCTCTTAAGAGCCTGATAGGGTTGGCGGAACTGAAGCCTCACTGTAAGATCCATGTTTAGATAGTCTCTTTATCTCTCTCTCTCTCTCTCTCTGACCTGTCTGCTGGTATCGAGCCAACAGATTTAGCGTGATAACGAGCTAACTAGTGTGAACTCCTGGACTTCATGAATATCAGGCACATTGGCAGACAGCTCTTTAACTTTGGACCAGAATTTGATGAGTCAAAGTAGCTGCCAGAAAGCTTCTCTGTGCAACAAAAACCCCGGTCAGCAGTGCATGCAAAATGTTCAGTATGTACAATGTGTTGAGTAGTGTCTCTGTTAGATGGTTCACACCGCACAATAGAAGTCTACCAAGTAGCTTCTTACCCTGTTCTGCGGAACAGCTGAACTCAAGTGCTGCAATTTGTTTCAAAGTCACTGACAAAGTCATTGCTTCAGTTTATCTTACGGTCTCCAAACCAAAGAACTGTTTTCTCACTTATTTCTTCTTCATCGTCATAGTCATTTCGCTGCACATTGACCCAGTTCATACAGTAGCGTGACCTTACTTTGCAGCAGGTCTGTGATAGGCAGACTGGTGATTGTGAACTTGTCGGTCTGTAAAAGGGCCTACAGGTCAGTTAATTATTAATGGAAATATTTTACTACTGTCACTTCTCCATAAAGGTTGGCAACATCATGGATCTTGTTACGTAATTCACGGGCCACTCTGACTTCCAGATGAAACCGTCATCAGATGCAGCTAGGGTTAAGCGACACATATGTCAAATTACCAAATTGTGAAATATCTGTGCGTTTACTACAAACAACAATCCTGACAACTACGGGGTTTTTTAAATGCTGAATGCAACATTAAACATTTAGTTAAGTTCTGTCAAGACTTTTTGCATTAACACCATCAGGCTCATGAGGCTTTAAACTTTTTCCCTACAGCCATTTATCTGTTGTGAAGCATTTGCTACCTTATCAACATCACATACACACATTCTGTGCACACACACAAAGTCAAACTCCAGCTTTTAACGGCTCATTAACAGATCTGCACAACATGAGCGTCACACTGGAAAAGTCTACGTAAAAAAATGCTTGTGCTTGCCTGGGCTTGACGCTTAAGACTAACCTGGTTAGACTAAATAAACATGCACATCATCAACATAGAGCTCAGGTGAATTAAGGAGTGCATAGAGCCGTGTGTCCCCAGTCAGAGTAGTAAATAGAATTTTTTCCATTGCAGGTTAGAAAGGAAGTCATGCCACCGCTTAGTCAGGTTATCCCTGGAACACAGCCAGGCTAGAGGTTATACACAGAGACTTGGGGCTTGTGGCACTTAACATGTTGCCCAGAAATAGGATTATGTGAGAGATAAGTCTCTTTTTCCTGTGCTCTAAATCTCAAACTTGACCGTAGTTAACAGGTCAGACTAATGTTCAGATCAGTAAGTTCAAATGTAAATGTAGAAGAATTCAGTTTGGTGACTTTACTGCAAAGATGTCGAGGCAAAAATACAAAAGTACTACACACATTGAAAATCATAGGGACTGTGAGTTGCATTGCATCACTATGGTAGGGTTAGCATAATTCTATATTATTATGGGCTGAAGGAGTGCCTGCTTTCTTTTCATTTCAATGAGAAGGTATCTCAGTTCAGTACAATACTCAGTATAACTCTCAATATGGGTCTTACCAGATTTATTTGACGTAACTCTCAGTTTAGTCTCTGTTGATCCAATTGTGTCTTAGTTATCAACCAGTTATTGGTCATATGCAGTATTTCCCTTTTATCACTGCGGTTCACTGATATTCAGTCCTGCCACTCCTGTAATATCTCTTTCCCTAGACAATCTTTTAAAAATATTTGATTTTCTTCCTCTGATCATGGCAACTTCACAGTTTTCCTTTTGTTCATTCCAAACACGCCACTGTTCCCAAAAAAATGTAACACTAGCCCTTCCTGTAACCACAGGAAATTTCCTAGGAAAGCTCTACTCAGCACTGGGTAGTTTGAATAAACATTTACATATGCATCTTTCTTATTCAGCTGAAATCTGATTACTGAGTGAGTTCAATACCCTGCATGCTGCACCACATGCCCACTTGAAGCCACAAAAAATGGGGCCAAATTCCACACAATATGGCTAGCAACCTATGGTGGCATTCAGATAAACGCTGTCTAGTGTTTTATGTGTCCCAGGGTTGATGATCCTTTGAAAGGGTTAGAGGGCTCAGATGGGACAGACCCACTGATCTTAAAGGCCACGTTGTCTATACAAGGGAGCATTTTCACTGTACATCAGAGAAGCACCTGCAGGGCTCTTCAGAGGTCAGGGGTTGGCCCTCATATGTGCTCTGGTATCGCCCCAAATAGACACCTTTTTGAAGGAGGATAGGTGAAGCATTGGTTCTACTCTCTCAAAGATTTTTTGAACTGTGTACCTGCTTGCACGTGCATGCAAATTAATGACATGTTAAAGAACCATGACAGTGTTATTGCATGTTTTGACTAATGTAGTAATAATATACTTTGCATATTGCTGACTTGCTCTTGCAGAGTAAATTTTTTTCACACTAATTAACTAGGATAATTATCTGTTACAATATGTTCACTGATACATGTGTTTTCTAAATATTTAAAAATATCCCAAACTTGCAATGGAGAAGCATTACTTCATTACTAACATGTATAATCTCCTTCTTTCAACAGATCAATCTGTTTCTTCTTTGATTCACTCTGGCGACGCCCTTGTGATGATGGGGTAATTGTGTTCTTACATCATCTATTTAACAAACCTGGAACAAGCCCAGGGCAGTACTTCTCCTGATGTCAGAAGATTCAGACTCCAAGCCCTATCGCTTCCCAGTGCTGGAGGATGAGGATGGAGCCTCAGGATGCAGAGTGTCCACCTCATGCAGCTCCATGGCACGAGGGGCCTCAGGGTGCAGCTCCATGGCACAGCTGCACCGGATGGGTGGCTACAGCCAAGGTGGGCCCGACCTAGGTCTCCCCTCGGAGGGCAGCGACAGCAGCGGGCAGGACCCTTCTGCCTCACCGCACAACCATCGCAAGAACTCCCGCTCCCGGTCGCTCCCCGAAGAGGACGTGGAGATGAAGAGCAGTGGGTCCAGCGGGAGTGGAACCGAATCACACAGCAACGAGAGCCACGGCAACGAGAGCCACGGCAACGAGAGCCATGGCCACGAGTCAATGGGTAGCTCCAATGGTACCAGTAAAGACTCTGCACTGCTGGAATCGTCTGAAAGCAACAAGAGGTCAGTTATGGTTGTGGGAATGATGAAGTCATGAGTAAGCCTGTTTTTTCCAGGCATTTTTATTGACTGACTGTAAAAGAGGGGAGAGTGTGGGGAGCTACTGTTCTTGTTATAACATTCTGCAGGAATCATCCCTGTATCTAGTGATGTTTGGTCTGGTCAGCACTCTCTTACTCTCTTTGGTGACAGTAAATCAAAGTATTGATTCATTTTTCAAAATGAGGGGTCAGCAGCAGGAGATATTAAATGGGGTCAAGACCAAAAGTTACTTTTTCAAACAAGAGAGGCTCACATAGTTCACTTGACTAACAGGAAAGCTGCTTTTTAAGCTTAGTACTGTCCTTTCTGTGGTCAAACAGCTGCATGTAAAAGATTAGGTTTGCTGATTTAGCCACGCAATCATAAAGCACCTTTCAGCACGAAGAGCAGTATAAAGCATTAAATATGCAGGGATATTTGCATTGATTGTGTTGCAGTGCCAGCACCAATACATTTTTTTAACTAGAAAAGATATGAACAACAAATAAGTCCAAATCACCCAGTCATGGCTTACAAACATGAGTCATAGCTGATAATTGTCCAATCCCTGATAACAAACTAAATTAAGTGAAAAAATACCAATATTTTGTGCAATTTAAATGACTATGCTTCAGAAATATGCTGCACTTCACTCTTATAGTTAACATATTCATATAGACTGATGTCTTTTAGGCAGGAAAGATGAAAAATCATGTCCGCTTAGCCTTCCACCACAACAGTCTGGTCATAATACATACAGCCATCAGCATCGGATGTGTTTGTCAGTGTTGACTAATGTCAATAGATGAGTGAGCCAAGGCTGCAGTGATGGCCTTCCAGTATGAAACATGAGTGAACCCACTCCATTAGTTTTTTTTTTGACTGACAAAAATATCAAAGTAAATTGGTTTGAATAATAGCTTTTAAATGTTAGTGCTTTCAATGAAATTCTTCCTACCAGCTGAGCACACACACATACCAATGACATTAAAGTAAACCTGCCTGCCTGACAGACATGCTGTTGGCCAAAGCATTTTACTGACTGAATGAATCGAAACGTCATTCTATTTTACCACAACCATGTTTTCACTCCCTAAACCCGAATCTTGTGCCAGCTCACGTTACCTTCGAGTTTTACTCAAGTTTTATGTCTGGTAAGAGGCAGTTGGTGCTGGTTTTCGGCAGTTTGTGTTGGTTCTTAGGGTTCTTAAGGATAAGGGTCACTTGATTGTTCAGTGTAAGAGTTAATATTAATCTGGTGTCTGTGCCAGATGTTAAAGGCTGACTTCAGTGTTATTTTAGCCATATCCCTGCTCTACCACATACATTTGACTTTATTTATTCTTGAATAAACCTTGTTGAGCTTGTTGGAAGACTTGTTGGTGACAAGAGTAATTATGAGTAAACTGTATAGTGCACATGAGCTCTACTACAGATGTAGACATTTGATTAGATTTTAATGTCTCAGAGGGAGATTTGCCTTAACAAACAGATAAAGACAATACATAAAATCTTCATGTCTACATTCATATGTCCTGGCTTACAGCAGTGTCAGTGAGGCTTGTTTGTTTCAGGGCTTCTGTAGCAGAAGAGACAAACTTCTGCTGACGTGAGCTTTGGTTGAATCATAATGATAGAACATTTCCAAAATTCTCAAATATTGCCTGAATGTGACCATAACGTGACCAGAAATAGTTTCAGACACAATGTAGTCAGCCCCAGGAGACTGCCAGAGCGGGTGGAAAAAATTAAATAACTGTCTCTCCCATACTGGATTGATGTCATCAAGGAGGCTGGCTTTCTCTTAATGCCAGATGGATTGTGTCCTGCTCACCAAGTCCTTGTTATTGCCATAGCAACGCAGTGTTTGTCTCTGTTTATCCCTGGGCGCAGCAAGCAGAGTTGCGTGCTTTCACATTCTTTCTCTCTCCCTCTGAGCCCCGCCTCTCATACCTCACTCAGTCTTTTGAATCCAGATCTTGCCCAGATCCCTCCCTCTTCCTGCCTGTATTGTACATTAATCGCACACGCCAGCTCCCTCCCACTTCTGCTGACGGGGACGACTTTAACTACTTCTCCCATCTCTCGTTTGATTTCTGTATTTCCGTGTCTCTCCCCTTTTCTCGGCCCGTCCTCTCTGGCGTTGAACTTCTAACCTTTTGTGCCCATTTTGTTGTAGACCACTCCCTCGACTCCAAATAGGCTCTCTGTCTCTCTCTCCTGTCTTTACCACGTCTGCCTAACTTTTTTACGCTCCTCTCTTCTGTCCCCCCCCCCCCCCCCCCNNCCCCCCCCCTCCGTCATTCACCCAAAACAGCTAATAATACAGGTTACTAAATGAGAAACATCATACGTTTTTGATTCATCAAGTGACAATTTACCAGGAAATAAACAGATTTTATTTTTGTTAAACCACCATGTGTTGGCTTTGGTGCCTTCTGCTGCCAAAAGCCGAATCATTAGCAATAAGTATAATTTCCTCCCGTCTCAAAAATCCCAACCTCACCCATCTGTGGCCCTCAGCTGTATAAATGGATGAAGGAAATGCCTCTGTAAAAGCTATTCTTTTACAACACTGAATGGATGTGTAGCCAGGCTTTTGTGACAGTAATAAACAGCAACAGAGCAGCACGGTGGTCCAGTGGTGTATTTGGTAGAAGTAGCTCTGTGGTTGCACTTGGAGAAGATATTTGTGGATGTTGTGTCTATACTAAGTCATTTAAGCCTGTTATTTATGGTAACATGTTGTATTTTTAAAGATTAGTCTGTCTCTTGAGAGCTGCGTTTTTTTAGTGCACTGATAAGCTTGTAGGCTAATATAGTGGGCCACATACACAGTTATACTATTATAAATTCAAAGCCTACCAATGCCCGGCTAAGTTTAGAGTAAATAAACTATGTGATTGTTGACCAAACAGAGTCAATTTCATTTTGGTTTTCCATTTCTTGTTATCCTTCATCTGCTCTAAATGAATTTATACTCATGTAGTTTATAGTCATCTTTCCAGAAAGGAAAAATAAACCACTGCAGCTCTTCTTTGCCTTATTCATACGCAGTTAATCCAGTGTGATATCCATGTCTTTTAAATGTAATGAGATATCCACACATACGCCTGACTTTCAGGTAAGAGGGCCAGTCTTCACATAGCCTGTTAGTAGATGTTTCTAAACAAGGCCACCTTGCCCTGATCTTCACCTTCAGTATTTAAACATCCTGCTCAGAGTAGAAACCAAAGCAGACTGTCCTCTGCCTCTTTGAGAGCAGTTTCCACGACTCACAGACTACAACGGTGTGAATTAGCCTACTGATCGCTAATACTTGTTCAGACTGCCCAGTCTAAAACCAGCTGTTGCATTCTTGAGCTGTGAAGGCTATATTTAATAGAATTAGATGCCTTCTTGTGCTTGGAGAAGCTATTTGTAAAGGTGTTTTCTATTTTAAGACAGGTAAGCAGGTTAGACGTTACCTGAGATGTAGCTCAGGTGAGTCAGTATCCCACAGCTGTTAATAGTCTTAAGATAAGCTAATAAGCTAATACATTGGACTACATACACACACAGATGCACAGTTCCCGGGTCTTAAATTAAATCAGGTAAGACTATGGGTGGCTTATTCTTTTAGCTACTGATATTTTTTTTCTTTAATAAAACCCACTCCTTGTCAAGAGATCCCCTCTGTAGTTCATTCAGCAGGTCAGTGAGACACGTCACATAGACATAGACCTTTCTTTGTAGCACGTGTGTAACATGTTAAGTGTGCCTGCGATCCAGCCCGCGCAAAACCAGAGTTCCTACAATGTTCCTTCCTAAGTTTGATCCTTTTCTTGAACAAGCCTCAGTCAGAAAGTCTCTTTTAGTAAAACATGTCCATAGAAATTGGCATACAGACTTGTCAATTAACCTATTAGCCTGTGTGAAAGTGTTTCTAAGATTCACTCTAATACACTCTCAGACTGGCCAGTCTAAACCCAGCTGTTGCATTCTTGAGCGCTGAAGGTTATATTGGATAGAATTAGATGGCTTCTTCTGCTTAAAGAGGCTATTTGTAAATGTGTTCTCTATTTGTAGCCAGGTAAGCAGGTTATAGATAGTAACCTGAGTTGTAGTGAGTCATTTTAGTGTATTAGTGCAGTGTTGAGCTTGTAGGTTAATGCAGTGGATCACACACACGCACACACACA
>NW_023339796.1:12154255-12174675 GCF_004916995.1 Morone saxatilis | reverse complement strand
TCTTCATTGTGTTTCCACCACAAATACATAATTCCTTGTTTTAAAAATAATTGCAAAGCTTGACAAAAACAAAATTAACTCAAGGTCCACTTACTTTTTACCAGAACTTTCAAAGCCATCTTATGGCGTTCTCAGTGATTAGAGCTCGCTCAGTTATTGTCACACAGCTTAAATAAGTTACTTAGTTACCATACTTAAGTTGTGTGACAATAACTGAGCTAACTCTAACTGTAACCTAACTCTAAATCACATGATAACAGGTAGCTTTAATGTCAATGATAGAAATATCCATTCACTGAGGAAGTTACTAGCAAACTTGAATATATAATTTTCCAATTTAATTGGCTTTAGAAAAAAGAAAATATACACACATATTTTATTTTTGCATAAATACTCCCAGTCAGGGGCACTAAAATGGCGAATAAGAGCCCAGAGTCAGGGACAAGCAGGAACTATAGACTTCGCATCAAAAAGAGAGCTGTTTTTAGCAGCCCCAGAATTTTTAGCTGCCCCCATTTATTGCTGTATTAGTGCTGTGCACCCTTTGAGCTACAGATACACTTAGTGTCCTCGAGGAGGTGAGACTGACCTCAGATAAGTGTGATTTCTTTTGTAGCATCACTGCTAAATGAGGGCTGAGGCTGCATCCACACCGTTCACCATTCACTTCCACAAAGGCAGCCATCAGCAGGCTCACACTAACAACACCCATGTTGTGATATTGAGTGTATTTTAGGTTTTTTATTATTAGGTAATTTGAGCGCCTCAGTAAAGTCAGGTGTCTCAGCCGTGTGAGAAGGAGATGGATGTGTGAAATTTGCACTTAAGAAATATTAGACAACTACTGCATGTTTGGACCCTGTCAGTCTACTGTTTGATTATGTATTATCACTATTAATGCACTTTCATTTAGTGAGGAAGGAGTTCAAATAAGTCTGACTGAATAAGAAACGTGTCTCTCCCTTCACTTGTGTCTCTCTTTAAGCTAATTTAAGTAATTCTCTTTGCTCTTTGTGGTGTAAAATGTTCAGTTTTCCTTCTTTCCCCTACAGCTCAAACTCCCATAGTCCGTCTCCTCCCAGCAGCTCAAACGCCTTTAGTCTGCTGAGCTCAGAGCAAGACAACCCATCAACCAGCGGCTGCAGGTTAGTGCACTGACCACCACTGTAATACTGAAGTTACCACCAAAATGACTTATAAAATATATTGTTTAAATTAGAAGTTTTCTATTATTTCCTCTATTTGACCTATTTTGAACGGACTGTTTCGTGTTGCAATATCTGACTCGCCTCTGTGCATGTGTGTCCTTATGCAACTTGCAGTAGTCAAGAGTCTGCCAAAGCTAAGACCCAGAAGGAGGTGATTAAAACACTGAAAGAGCTGAAGCTTCACCTGCCTGCTGAGAAGAAACACAATAACAAGTCCACCACATTGAACACCCTCAAGTACGCGCTGCGGTGTGTCAAACAAGTGGAAGGTAAAGTGCTTTTTTTCTCATTCATCCCTCTGCTTTGGTCTTGTGTGTCACTCCCAACTTCTACGCAGTGCTTTCCTTTGTTTTGGTTGTAGTTTAGAAGTTGATTATTTTGTTATTTGTAACACAAGAATGTCTTTTCTTTGAAATTCAGGAAGCTTAGCAGCTAAATGAGACTCAAATAAGATGAACATTTATGCTGGAGGGAACATTTTGTAGGCAGTTTTATGGGTAATGGTCTGAAGACATTTAATTCTACCCTCTCTAAAAGTTTACAGATGGAAATGGGTGGGTGTAGTGTCAACAGTACAGTTGTTACAGAATATGACGCATTTCAGCATAGCACTGAGACATTTTTCATCATTTAAATAATACTTCAGTATGAATACATCATCATTTTGTTGGAGTCTTTGAACCAGGTTCATCAGTGTTGTTTTCTCTAAAATGTCAGTTTCCACAGACCATATATACCATATTGTACATATGTTGAGACACAGACTTTAAAAAAAAATCCCTGTGTGTCCTGCAGCAAATGAGGAGTATTACCAGCTGTTGATGATCAATGACAGTCAACCTTCAGGCCTGGATGTATCCTCTTATACGATAGAGGAGATAGACAGCATTACGTCTGAATACACCCTCAAAAACAACGTGAGTCTTTAAATTCTTCTTAAAATATAACATTTAAGTACTGCATATATTGGTGTTGTGTTTTGAACAAAAATGCTTAAATCGATTGTGTTTGAGCAGTTGATTTATCCCACAATTTGTATTTTCTCTCTTTGACAGGATATTTTTGCAGTAGCGGTGTCTCTCAACACAGGAAGGATAGTCTACATTTCTGATCAGGCTGCCTCCATCCTCAATTGCAAAAGAGATGTGTTCAAGGACGCCAAGTTTGTGGAGTTCCTGACGCCACAGGATGTTAGTGTTTTCTACAGCTTCACAACACCTTACCGCCTGCCCTCCTGGAGCATGTGCACTGGAGCCGGTATGTACTATATAACCCACCACAAGGTTATACAGTTATATTTAAGAGGGCATCCTTGATCATAGTAGTAGTTAAGGAGGATGACTAAATATCAGTCACACTGACACAAATATTCTTCAAATTACTTTGCATATATTAGAAGATTTATTAGAGAAATAAATGACTGTTTGTTAGATCTAGTTTTCTAGGCAACGTTTCAGTGAATCCCAGGCTGCCATCAACATGGTGCATTAGGATCAAGTTGACCTGACCTCAGTCATTCATAAAACTGAAAAATGTTTGCCCCATTTTAACTGAGCTGGATAGAACAGACTGAGCTGATTCAGATGCTAAAGTAAAAATAGGAAAATAAGATAAAAGATACAGAGAGCTCACTATTTTCTTTTCAGTTTAACTGATGATGCCCAGATTGACTTCAGACCCAGAGCTGCACTTTACCTGTTGTGATTTGTCCCCTGTGTGCCTGGAAAAAGTTTGGCTAACAAACCAAAATAAGGCTCATCTAAGGCTGTTTAAATTCATTGCGTTTAAGCTCAGAGCTTCGCTGCATGTTTTTTGATGGAATTAATCAAAGCCTGATCGCCTGCGGAGGCTGAGACCCTGACTAGCATTTAGCCAGATTGTGTTGCTTTTGAATTAAAACATTTTTTTCCCCGTTTCAGAGTCATCCCCCTCAGACTGCATGCAGGAGAAGTCCTTCTTCTGTCGTATCAGGTGGGTGTTGGTTCAAACATGTTGTCGGACCATCTGCTGCTCATACCTGTTTGTAGTGTTTATTCATATTTTTGTTCCACTCTAGATGTTTTTCAATTAGTTTGTGACATCATATGCGTGTAAACTGTAATTATATGCTTATTCCAGGTCAGTGTTATACGTATAGGCAGACACACGCATTTGAAACACGCATCCCCACAACTTACTGTAGACTTTCCATTGACCTACCTAACCCTTTAACATGCCAAACCTTAAATTATCATTCTGCTTTTAGCACTTATCTGATGTAAAAACTGTGAGATCTTAAGCTCTTAAGAAGATAAATCAGTAAAGTATCTTAAGAATGCACATATCTACATTTACTCTAATTAATAGCACACTGATATTAATGAAAAGGTAGCTCAACACTGCCCCCTTGTGTTCAATACCTTGAGCTCAAAAATACCCACAAACATGGACACAGATTATTTGTGAAAACTTGCACTTGGAATCGACAATCCTTATGTGATTTGTTTTAATTTAACTTTTCTTTTCTAACTAATTCCCAGCGGTGGTAAGGAGTGTGAGGGCGATCTGCAGTACTATCCGTTCCGCATGACTCCCTACCTGATGAAGGTCCAAGACACAGTACATGCTGAAGACCAGTTCTGCTGCCTCCTGCTGGCTGAGAGGGTTCACTCTGGTTATGATGGTAAGAACATGACTGCAGGTTCAAGAAGCCAATTCAATGACTCCAGCAAAAATCTGATGTACAGAAAATGTTGATACTTTTAAAGTTAAGATAGTCAAGTTTTACATTTACAATCTTGACAATCTATCAAGCATACAGAGACCCTCTGTGTGGATAATGAAATGTAGGAAGATATCTCTCTTTCAGTGAAAAGATTAGTATTAAACATGATTTTTAATGCCAGACGGTTCAAGACTTTTTCTAAATGAGTCCAATTCTGTTAGACGTTAATAAATATAATCTTCTCTCTTCCTTAAAGCACCCAGAATTCCAACAGACAAACGCATCTTCACTACCACACACACTCCGAGTTGTGTGTTTCAGGATGTGGATGAGAGGTAAGCCACAGCGGCATGTTTCTACTTCTGAGCAGCTATAAGTTCTGAGTAATTTCACACAAATCATTGAACTATCAGACCATAATAGAATTAACAGAGGGATTTGTTTTGTGTGCATCAGGGCAGTTCCTCTCCTCGGGTACCTCCCCCAGGACCTGATTGGCACACCAGTCCTCCTCCACCTGCATCCCAATGACCGTCCAATTATGTTGGCCATTCACAGAAAGAGTGAGTTCGCAGAATTAAATAGATGAAGGCAGACTTTATGTCTGCACAGGAAATCTGTCCCCATCATGGTCTGACTATATTATTTTGCCTTTCTCTGAAGTTCTTCAATATGCTGGGCAACCATTTGACCACTCATCCATCCGGTTCTGTGCGCGAAATGGAGAATACATCATTCTTGACACCAGCTGGTCCAGTTTCGTCAACCCCTGGAGCCGCAAAGTCTCCTTTGTTATCGGGAGACACAAAGTGCGCATGTGAGTATTTCTTTAAGGTAATATCTAAGCTGATGTATTGTTCTTTGGATTGGAAGATTGGAATTACATTGTTTCAAAGACAAATACATTCATGAACCAGTAGCTGATCTGCTTTTTTATTTATCAGGGGCCCTGTGAATGAGGATGTTTTTGTGGCCCCCGTCTCTACTGTCGGCAAGATGAAGACCATGGACTCTGACATCCAGGAGGTTACTGAGCAGATCCATCGGCTCCTGTTACAGGTGAGAGAGGATAAGGAGGGATACAAATCAAGGACACATGTAGTGGTAGTTTATTTAAGAGATTATAAAGCATTGAAGCAGGAGATACAAATGCTAATATACACAGCTGAGGGATTAGAGCAACATCTAACTTCCAGAAAACCCCAAATCAAATCCAAAAACTTTATAACAAAAGACATTTGTAAAAACAACTTTAAGGACACAGAAGAAACTAAACATCTACCAAGAAAATGTAGAACAACGCATGAATTATTTTAGGCAGTGCTACATCCTCTCTGCCTTTTAACACTTCTTTTTTAATCTCTCTCTTCCCTCTCTTTATATCTGTGATCAGCCGGTACATAACAGTGGGTCCAGTGGCTACGGCAGTCTGAGCAGAAACGACCACCTTTTGGGCATGACCTCCTCTAGCGAGAGCCTTGACAACGGCAGTGGGAGCAAGATGCGACAAAAGGAGGAGGAAGTGAGCAGGAAAGCCAGACCAGTGAGTAATACTCAAATACTTTAGTACAGTGTATTCCAACCCATGTGATCCTGCTTGTACAGGATGATATTGCAGTGGCATATACAGGGTTGTTCAACCGGACTCTGACCTGCAGAGTCTGTCTTTAACAGATGTTGTACTGACTCTTCTGTCTTGTGTCTCCGTTTCACAGCGAACCTTTCAGGAAATCTGTAAGGGAATTCATCTTCAGAAGAGCCAGGAGCAGCAGACAACCAAACCAGACCACAAGAAAAGCAGTGGCAGTAAGTCCACCTTATAACCACCTGTGTGTGTGTGTGTGTGTGTGTGTGTGTGTGTGTGTGTTAAATAGTTGAGAAATTGTGTCTAACTCCTGGCCTTCCTCCAGTAGAGTCTGTACAGAAGAGCCCAGCAGTGGTGCGGCCCAAAGACTCAGCAGTTCCTCTAAATTCGAGGGAGTCCGGGGCAACTATGGAGGAGAGTAGGTCCTTTTTCCAGGAGGACATGGCCCTCAATGATCAGACCGCCTACTCCTACCAGCAGATCAGCTGTCTGGACAGTGTTGTCAGGTACAGAGATAAAGACGGTAGCCATGATCATGGGTTTCATTTGTAACACATAATCAGTGCAATGCAAGCCATAGAAACTAATTGATAAGCTTGTCCCACAGAAACTGATCCCTTGTGTTGCTATGAATCCTGTAGGTACTTGGAGACGTGCAATGTTCCCATCAACATGAAGAGGAAGTGCCAATCTTCCTCTAACACCACATCCTCTAATTCAGATGACGACAAACAGAAAGCATCTAACCGCATGCAGGTGTCTGAAGGTATGTTTCGCCACTTCAGTTCATACCATGAAGGAATAAAAGACACTCATAGTCACCTCATCATCAAGTTCCTTTCACACATGAACTGCAACCCTGAACTAGCCTAGATATTACCCGGAGGAACTGTATGAGAAGCCGCAAAAGTCCAAATCAGTTGGACCGGACATTAAACGGATTTTACCCCGCCAGCTCCCTGGTATAAAGTCTGTCTAATGTCCGATTGAGCCCATGTGTGAATGGAGAAGTCGTTGTCCAAAGAATTCACAGCAAATGAGTGGGTCAGTTGATAACGATGATGATGTTGCACGTTGCTTTCCACTCTATAGTTGATATTACGGATACATCCAATTACATGTAGTATTGATATCAACGCCAAAAACGGTGATCATTACAGATGAGTCCTCCTCCTCAGTTAAACCAAACAGAGTATTACCAGTTGGTGCTACATGTGTGAAAGGGCAACTCTGGACAATGTCCGGACCTGAATCTCCTGACATTGTCCGAAGTTCATGTGAGGAAACGGTTATACAAAGCTATGGCCTCTTAAGGTCTTCACACTCTACCCTTTAAAAACTTCTCAATGCCAGTTCTTTGTCAGTATATCTTGTTCTCTGTTCTCTTTGGCAGAACCAGCCTTGTTGAAGGATCAGTCTGATCTCTCCGCTTTGGATGTTCGAGACAAAAAGTCCAGTGACGCGGCCACAGCGGTAGTGGGCACTTCGCTGCCCCTACCTGTACCTAACAAACCAGAAAGTGTGGTGTCCATAACCAGCCAGTGTAGCTACAGTAGCACCATAGTGCATGTTGGGGACAAGAAACCTCAACCAGAGTCAGGTACAGTGCCGTGAAAAAGTGTTTGCTTCCAACCTGATTTCCTCTATTGCTGCATATTTGTTATACAAAGATGTCAGATGAATCATGTGGTGTTTAGCTTTATTTAAGAAACAAGGTTATCCAAAAACCTTGTTATTTGCCACTTTAAACTTAAACAGGTTTTTATCAGCAGTAACTGCATTAACTGTTCAATCATTTTTTTAAGTTTGCAGAAATTCTTATGCTCAGACACAAATATTCAAGCACCAGTTTCTTATTTTAGTGGTTTTTTTTATATCTCTTTGTCTATTTTTACATTTTGATCTGATCAGATCTGAAACTACTCAGTGTGACAAATATACAGAAACAGAATAGATCTGGAAAGAGGCAAATGGTTTTTCACAGCACTGTAAATACTTTATACCTATATGTGTACGCGCTGCTTTCTTTGTGTCCTTGTACGTATGTGTATGTGTGTGTAGTTTATCAGTGGATGCTTGAATCTCAAACTCAACAAACAAAGTTAACTCCTTCCGCGATATAAATTCTTTTAGTTCTACTCAATGTGCACAAACTTTTTGCAGGGTTATTGGGTCCCGTCCTGAATTTAATCTAGAAACTTCAAGAAAAAGCTCTGCTTTCATTATAATTTCATTTTAAATTAATGGTTAAAGTTGCAATCTATCAAAGTCAAAGTCAGATAATGATGATAATGCTGCATTGTAAGTATGCAGCGAAAGTTTTATCAACTGACCAGTTTAGGAACCAGAATTGGCAAGTCCAATAATAGTCTAATAAGTGTCATGTAGTTAAGTCACATTTATTATATATAGTGCTTTATTGCAGTGCCACTAAAGATTTGTGTTTTACTAATATAAAGCACAAATCCTTTCGATGGGCACTGTAATGACCATTCTTGCCAGCGAGTGAGCCAGACTCCAGGCCAAATGATGGAGTGAACATACTATACATACAAACATAGTATGTAAGTAAATAATAACTGTTGTACTAGACTACAGTGTCTAACTGTGTCGTTGTTTCAAGGTCCTGTCACTCAACCACAGGCCTCTGATAGCCCTGAAAGGGGAATCCCACTTGTGCGATCTTTTGACAGTTGCTTCTATCTTTATTGTATTATTATTGGTGTCCATTTATTTTCCAATTCGAGCCACTACAATGCTTGATCAACATTGCTTTTGTCGTCGTCACTGCTCATGCTAAACAGCTATGTTAAAAAAAAAACTTTATTGATTTACTTTATAGTAAAGTGCTTTCCCCACTGTCATCCGTACAGAAATCATAGAGGACATCCCAGGAACAGGAGAGGTGGTAGAGTCCAGCCAGAACCTTGGGGCTCCTCCTCCTTCTGCTGTTTCACCTCCCAGTCAGGAGAGGGAGTCCTACAAGAAACTGGGTTTGACCAAGCAGGTTCTGGCCGCCCATACGCAGAAGGAGGAGCAGGCCTTTCTGTATCGTTTCAAGGAGCTTCGCGGACTGACGGCACTCAAAGCTAACTGCTCTCAGTACCTGGAGCGCCAGAGAGAACAGATCGCCAGCGATGGTACTTCTGACCACCACACTGACACTTTTAACTCAAATTGTAAAGTTTTCCATATTAATCAATATTTCTCTCTACCCTCTAGCTGCACCGGCTGCTCGATCCTGCAAGCCAGGTGCAGAGCCCACCACGCGTCGTGGCACACGGATTAAGAAGACCAAGTCAAAGCGAGCGAAGCAGATCGAGTCCTCAGACAGCACAGTATCACACCACAGACAGAAACACCTGCGGCCTCCTCGTCTGAATCACGGCCTTAACCCAACCTCTTGGTCTCCCTCTGAGACCTCGCAGTCAACTTTTCCCATGGCGTACCCCTCTGTGATGCCAGGCTACCCCCTCCCAGTTTACCCCAGAGCCAGTTCTGTAGCTCCATGCACAGACGCCAATCTACAAGGCTTTAGGGACAACCAGGGCACCCAGGCCCCTCCCTGCCCATCGTCCATCCAGGCTCCTCCCTACACTGCCCCCATAGTCACCCCCATTGTGGCTCTAGTGCTGCCCAACTACGTGTACCCTCCGATGGCCCCTGGGATGCCACCACCACAGCCGCAGCCGGTGTACCACGCAGAAGCTGGTGGTTTTCCCCCCCAAACCCAGCCTTTTTGTCAGGCTGCTTTTCCAGGCCAGGTCCCCTTCACAGCTCCACCTACCTTCAGTGTCCAGAACCAGTTCAACTCCCAGAACCACTTCGCTCCTCAAGCAGGCTACCTGGCCCCGTCGTTCTACTTCCCTCCATCCTCGGAAACCCCAAAGGCCCCCATGGAGGGCCAGTCCCGCTCCTCTACACCGCAGTCTGGAGGAGGTGGAGGCCCAGCGTCACCACCTCTGTTCCAGTCTCGCTGCAGCTCGCCCCTCAACCTGCTGGAGCTCGAGCTGTCCGTGGACAAGCAGGACAGCACAGCGGTCTCCTCTGGAGGACAAGGGAATAATGCAGCTGAACGGGAGAAAGGAGCGAGCGGCAACCAGGCCAAAGAGCTGAAGCAGGTAAACAATGAAACAATCCTCTTTTTATTTGCTCCCATAAGCCTCCCTATGACTAATATTCTTCATCTGTAACATTCTTAAATTGTCAGGATAAAATGTCAGTGCCTCGCTGAACTTTATTGTTGTGGGTTGTTTGAACTCCTGTTGGCAGGCTGTGGCATGTTCCCCTGAGACATTAATTCATTTGTCTCTCACTCAGCCTGTCAGGATTTAATGACATCGTCACAGTGATTCCTCCACATTGTTCACTGCATTAAAGTGCAGCCGTTTTTTTGCTATTGTATTGCTATGCCATGTGTAACGTCAAGTCAGTCTAGACTCCTCAGATGAAAATTTGTGGCCCAGGGTGTTAACACATGATGTTATTATCCCTTACACCCTTTAGCCATCTCTCAGTCTCCTTGGTCCACCTGGACCCTTGTATTGCGAGGGCACGCCATATGTCTGTGAGCGTTTGTCTTGGGATAAAGTGTGCTCTAGGCTGAGGGCTTGCAGCAAAGAGGTAGGCGAATCATCAGAAAACCTCCACACTTCTCCAATCCCATTCCTCCCCGATTCCATATGTCAATTATAACTGTAACAGTTTCTCTTTTTTTTTTCCTTTTCATTACTTATGATTAGCCGTTTAAATCTTGCAGTGTCTATCCAGTAAAGCAAGTCATTGATTTTAACTAAAGTATGAGAAACTTTAAAAAGGAATAATCTGACGTGAAAAACAAGTGATGTATTGAGCTACTTAAAAATGTCAAGTTAAACCAAAACCGTATTATAGTTTACACTGTATGTATGACTGTATGCACAAATACATACCCTCCTTGATTTTGCATGCAAGAACCATACAATTAACATTAGCAGTGGATATTGTATTATACTTGTATTTAACCCTACCCCTAGATTAATGATACATACTCCGATTGAATGATTTGCCCTACTTTAAATCAGCAGCAGAACGATCAGGATCACTGTCATGTTTCTAACCATGCTCAGCCATATTGTGCAGCGATGGTAATCAGATTATTTGTGTGCCAGGTGATTGATTGATTCCAAAAAAATACTCCCAGTTGAGTCTAAAAATGCAGAGGCAAGATGCAACACAGCCAATGACACTATACCTGTGTTAAACAGACGCAGGAGATGGAGGAAGTACTACAGTCTGCTGGCCAGAGCTATGAGTCAAGCTCCTCTTTAATGGTACCGCTTTAATCTTTTTGTTTTTGCAGGCGAGTTCACGTGGCGACGGGAACAACAGTGACGTCAACTCTTCGTCCAGCGACATGTTGGACATTATTCTCCATGAGGACTCCTGCTCAGGCACTGGCTCAGCCACCTCGGGGTCCATGGGCTCAGGCTCCAATGGCTGTGGAACTTCAGCCAGCGGGACGTCCAACAGCGGGACCTCTAAGAGCAGGACGTCAGCCAGCGGAGGCTCGGCCAGTGGAACCTCAGGCAGTGGAACAGGTTTGTTTCTACATCTTATGGATATGTTGACACATCCTCAGGGGTAAAAGAGCAGGAAAATCTAAATACTGGTAGCAGTATGGAGAGTAGAAAACACTAAAGTGAATAGAATCAGCTTTCAATATTAAATGTTGTCTCTCTGTTGACTGTTAGTTGTTAGTTCATAATCACAGGTTTCACAATATACAGGTTTAACAATGTACAAACTATTATCCTTGTTTCAAGCATATAATTCTGTGCTCTTTGGCTGTTCTCAGGAAGCAACAACAGTAGCAATTACTTTGGCAGCGTGGACTCATCCCAAAACAGCCAGAAGGTCAACGGTCATTTAAGCAGCAGCGAGGGAAGGCCGATGGAGATGGAGCAGAGCGAACACTTCATCAAGTATGTACGGCAGGACCCCCTGTGGCTACTCACGGCCAACACAGATGACAAGGTCATGATGACCTATCAGCTGCCCTCGCGGTGAGTAGGAGGACAGGGGGCGTAGGCAGTGAGGAGTAGGATAGTGGTCCTGTAGAGTGTTTGATAGTTTATCAACCTTCTGTTTTGTTATGGAAGGCTAAGGGTAAGCATGCATCCAGGCAAACCGTCCTCTAATCCCCATTAATAGGCAGATTTCCTGTTTATAGACAGTGAAGGATATATCTGCATCCAGGAGGCAGAAACATCAGAAAAGTGTTAGAATTCAGACAAAATGTATCTAGTAACGGACACTCTTCGTCACTTTCCCCAAATGTTATGCATGTTAATAAACGACTGACAACTTAGAGAGAGAGAAATCATTCAGAGTTAGTTATTAAAATCTAGTTTTCTGACCAGGTCTGATTTAATTGTCACAGGACAGAATACTGAACCTTCTCCGCTCATCCTCAACTCCTCTCACTGTAGCTATCCTCAGAGCTGTTGTGTGTTTTCTGCTCACACACGTCTCAAAGTGGAGTTGCTAGGAAAGCTGTCTGAGGGCTGCAGAAAGACGATGCATGAATTTGCACTCCAGTTTGTACTGTCTTAATGCAGCAGCACTAAATACAGCAGTATGCCTCGCTGCATAGTCCTGCACGCTGTCGCTGTCCTGTGTGAACAGCCAGAAAGGCTTAACTGTTGTACAGCATGTTTTGTTCAATTGTTTGCATTTCCTTACAGTTACATTGTCTTATTTGTGCATTAGATACAGCACACATGATTTTCTATTGTGGTCAACTTCCCTAAATAGAGACAAGAATCAGTGTGCATCTCACACTGGAACTGTTTGCAGTGAGGGTTTTTGACCACTAGATGGCACCTTACATTACTAAAGTTAGTAGGTAAGCGGTGCCTGACATTGAATGAGACAGCACAGATGCAGGAAGGTTTCACACAGCAACAATATATATTCCAAAATTAAGAATAGATCATCCATCCCTCTCATTTAAAAACCCAACCCTCCTAAAGGTTTGTCAGATACGACTGTTGGGCCGAGTATTCAATGTGGCTGTGTTTGTGTGTTTGCTGTATCTGCAGTGACATCCAGAAAGTGCTCAGAGATGACAGAGAGAAGCTGAGGCTGCTGCAGAAGAACCAGCCACGGTTTTCAGAGGAGCAGAAAAAGGAGCTGATCGAGGTCCACCCCTGGATCAAGAAGGGAGGTCTGCCCAAGGCGATAGACATTAAGGTAGAATTATTTTATTAAGTTCATTTTTGTTAAGCTTTGAAATAGAATATTTTAAATTTAGTGCAATTTGGTTTATTTGCCTTACTGGAAATAAAGTTTTCAGTCGAGATGGTTTTATACTTCTTTATAACTATTATTATTAGGTTATATCGAACTGGTGAACTCGAACTCACCTTCTCATTTTCATGTCTCCTTTTTGAATCTGTCCGTGGTGTCTAGGTGTGCTCCTGCTGTGACAACGCCTCAGGGGCGGCTGCGGCAGCGGAGGCGGATCAGCCGGACCTGGACATCTGCGATACAGAGACGCGAGTGGTCGGCTGCCAGCGGAGGCCAATAGAGGAACCCACAAACACTGTTGTCATTTCCTGCCATGGCCCTTCTCCTGGCTCCAGCTCCCAGACACAACAAGCTAGACAATAAACTGCTAAAGACTCTCACAGTGACATTCATTACCCATCAGCCTCTTGTTGTGCACGACTGTGAAGAGGGACCTACTTCACCTGGAGCAGGGCCCTTCGCTCTTCACACACAATTATTCATCACTGTCTCTGTCTTGCCATTTTTTTTTTTACGAGTTGTACCTGTTTAGATGTCTGTGGAAAACTGGCTCAAACAGTCAAGACTTGTGGAGAATGTGAATATACATAGAGGACATCAGTTCTTTTATTTTAATATGCTTATAAGCTGCAACATGTATTTGGAGCCAGCGGTTAGGTCTGGGCTTTATGAGGACATACGTTTATTCATTCATTTCTATGTAGCACTTAACAATGCGCAGCACCTAGGTGAAGCTTTTTATATGCAGAGCCCAATAAGGAAAATCCAGTATGTGCTCATACACGAGGCAGTTCAGCGGAGGTCAAACAAACATCAACCAACTGCAGACGACTTTATTCACACGCCAGGAAGTGGCTCTTCTTAACTGTTGCAACTAATGAATGAATTCAGTATTTTTGTGACGCAATTTCCTTAGTTACAACAACTCAGTTACAATAACAACTACGTCAGCATGTGGTGAGAACAGGTGGAGTCAACTCGGTTTCAGTCACTCCCGTCATGCATAGCGATCAAGCAAAAATGCACTTTGTGGAAGAATAACATGAACTGTACATCTGCTCTGTTTGCCCAAAGTAGTTTCTGGTGTTGGATATAATGAGTGGGAGGAAATTTAAAAGGCAATAGCTGAAGTATAATATATTTTAAGCACAGAGTAGCATGAAATTGAAATTTTTAAGCACATATATGACCCAATGAAAGCGGTGAAAACATTTGAGACTGCACTTTGAGAAAAAGACAATCAGATGCAACACATACTATAAGCAACATTTACTCACCAGCCCATCATGTTTTATTATTTCTGGAATTTTTCATTCAGATTTTAAAATGTTCTTGTCATTTGGAGCTAGCTGTGTCTCCTGTTACCTGATGCAGCTTTAAGTTTTCATTCTTTATATGTATATCTATAAGTTTCTAACTGAATGTGGTTTTTTTTTCTGTATCACCTGTGAAACCTTCACTGACTTTGATTTCACAGATGCCTCCCGTTCAAGGAAAGTGTATTTATTGCATTTCAAAACTTTTGTCTTTGACTCTGAGCATATATATATATTTTTTTTACAAACAATAACTGTTTCTGTACAAAGAGATTTGTGGTTTTAAGTTATGACGGAAGTCCAGCTTAAGCAGGACCAAGATTATGAATATTTACTGTATATTTTATTTTAAAAAATGTGAGTTGTGTAATCCACATTAGGAAAATCCCCACAAAATAATAATATGTTGTTTACGGTGGGGGATAAAAATAAAGTGAGGAGAATATTGATGTTTTCCCCAGTTTTAAAAGTGTGTCACATAACACTTGAACTGGTCTAATCTTGGCCCTCATAAATATGGAAAAGAGCATCCTGTGGAAGTGAGTGAAGCTCATCACTGTTCAGAACAAACATGTGGCCACTTCAGAAGTCACAGTTTAGGGTTATTGCATGGGTATAAAGCAGCTCAGACAGATGTCATGTGTGGAGAGCTTTCCTTCACTTTGAAGCTTATGCTGTAATTTGCTCTTCTTGGCAACTTGAACGTTTCCCTGAATTTGTCATTTGTCTTTCTGTTATTTGAACGGACACTGACAACCTTTTTGTTTTCTTTTTTTAATGGTGAATATTCTGTTATATTTGTTAAAAAATCTCCAAATAAAATGTTGCCTAATTTACAATGAATTTAATTGTGTTGTGAAATGTTTTTAAAGGCCCCAATTGAGGTTTGACCATTCAGCCCATATTAAGTTAATTTGACAAACAGCAGACTAAAGATTGCAGCTGTTAATTGGCCAACTAATGAGTATAAACGACTGTAGGACATTATAGCCTGTTTGCCGACATATGGTGAGGAGGGGGCAATTGATTTAGGTATGAACTGAATGAAAATTAACTTTGAACTCTCAGAAAATAAAGTTGTAATGTTTCTGCTCTTCTATGAGGGCAAAGAGACACAGAGGAGATAAAAAACAAATGAGTCTCTAATAACAGCTACTACATAATCATTTATAAATTATCAATATGGGCCGAAAACTTGACATCCTGAAGTCATGACATTCACCTTTCCTCTCTAAGCGGATGTCTGGCCGACCACTGAAACAATAGCTCACATGCACTCCGCAGACAGTCAGATCCTCCAGTCCACCGCTCGGCAGGCCTGATCAAAGCGACCCTCCCCCCAGCCTCCCCTGTTCACACCTTAACCAAATTAACAAACTGCCCTCCTGCAGCGGTAATTTGCACCTCTGGAGACCCGCAAATCCGGTCTAGTCCGACACAGACCCGCAGATCCGAGCGGACTGCTTTACGTTCGTTATCATGAAATAACGTTTTCTTTCTTTCTTTTCCTCAAAAACCTTCTGGGAGTTAAACAGTTAAAAGAATAACACTTGTGTAAGCTTGAGTGTAGTAATGAGGAAGCAGACGTAGTATTACCAAAAAAATGACTCACTGTGTAGAAAGTCCACATAAAGTTTCTATCATCACATATTATATTGTTATTATAACATGTATGCAGTATTTTGTGCATTCAAAAGTCTTAATCTTCAAATTAATATTGCAACTGTAATTGTAGTGGAGTAAAAAGTGGAATATTTCCTCTGAAATGTGATAAAAGTAGTATAAATTACAGTATAAAGTAGCAGAAAATGTAATTACGCAAAGTAACAGTATGTAGTATCTGGTCAGGGTAGAGCTATTTTAACTACTTTATATACTTTACAGTTTAGTCTCTAATAATTAATCATATTTTATAAGTTAATCGTGTTTTGTTTTCTTAATCTGCAAAGTAGCGACTGCAAAATCAGATAAATGTAGTTGATGTAATAATACTACATTTACCTCTGAAATAAAATACACATAAAACTACAAGTACCTCAGAATTACACTTAATTACTTAAGTACTTAGTTACTTTCCAACACTGGAGATATGTGATACCAACTAGGATTAATATTCTTCTACAATCCTAAACTCTGTGTTAATCTTTTTCTTGTCATTTCACCAAAGATCCCTCTCACTACGGGTGTTTTAAGACTGCGGTCAGTGTAAAAAGTGACACTTGGGAGGGGACATCACAGGAACACCAGAGGAGGCATCTGACTGCAGATGGATTAAGACCGAGCTCAGGATTGCTGTCTTTTCTTATTCATTTGTTTGTAGCGGCTGATGGGGCAGAGGCAGAACGGTGTCTGTAGCTCCCACCAGGACCACAGAGGTCATGTCTGAGGATGCAGACACAAGCTTTCTAAGGCGTCTCTGTGAATTAGCATGGCACTCTTTACCCTCCTTCTTCTGGATAGGATAGTATAAATGTACTTTTTATTAGGCACATGCACTGAACTATTGGTTTATCACCCTGCATGAAAGCTGCATATGCAGTGTAATCCAGTACAATATGATAAAACCATACACTTACAAACCAATCAGAGGACACAAGAATGTGCGACAGTGGTGGCTTTGTTAGTCATAGTACAATTCAGTGACTGCGCAAGTTATTTGTTCCCATGTTATTTTAAAACTGCAACATCGAAAAAAAGTAGAGTAGAGTTTTAAAACCCATTTGCCAAGTCCTCAACGAGGCCTATATAAGGAGTGAGTGGATTACTCATTTCACACCTCACGAATGCCTACGATGTGCTAAGGGATATTGGAGAGAGAGAGAGTGCACACAAATGGCCCACAATTGCAGAGTAATAACTAATATCTTGGAAACAGCCGTGGGTGGGTGGAGAGTGGGATCCTTGTGTGTGAAAAATGTGTCTTTTTTGGAAGAAAGTGCTGCACAAATAGAATTTAAAACAAAAGTCAAAAGGATATTTATTGAAACGTATTAGGTGAGGTAGCCTACTAACAGTCATTTGATACTTATAAATACAAAAGTTAAAAGACGATCCTAAATAAAAAATAATTTACACACAACTAACAATGCATTCCTAGTGGGACAGCTATCGTCTATACAGCCCAGTCATATTCAACAAGTAAATATTTACATATGCATTTTGTCCCTTCACTGAAGGCAGGCCTGTATAAGGCCAATACACTTCCAAATGAAGACCCTCTCTGACCTCTGCAAAACAGATTTAATTACATACTTTATTTATTAAATACATTTTAGTTCAATTGTAGTTCCCCCAATAATTACACAAAAAGAGCTTCTCCGATGTCGTTCAGCACCTTACCCCACAAAACAACACCTGAGGCCTACCCCATAAAACACCCTAAACACAGAGCAATAAATCACCTACAGCAGATTAAAACATGCCATCTCCTTTAATGTATCTACCATGGTCTCCACACTGACTTGGAGTAAGTCAAGGAAGGCAAGCTCAACACATCCTGGCTATCAGCCTCCTCTGAAGAAGAAACCTGACTCTGCTCCGAGTCTGTATCGTCCAGGTCAGAGCAGAGGTCATCGCTGGAGGTGGTGGAGGGTGCTGGGGACACCAGGGCCGTGTACATGCTCTCAGGCAGGGCCCAAGTGCTGTTACTGCCGGGGCACTCCGCCACAGAGTCCGGGTGCATCACCCGGAGGCGGTCTTCGTCGTTCAGGGGCATGCTCTCCAGGAGGTGGTTCAACAGCTCCGCGGCTACTGTCGGGTCAATTCCCGGGCAGCTGGACACGAAAGTGTGCACATCATGCATACACTGGATGTATCCCGCCGCGAACCGCTCACAGGCCTCCCGGTTCACGGCGTCAACCTCTACGGGAAGATGAAAACAAACAACAATCGTCAGCTGGGACTACAAAGGGACGCATAACGGACAAACGTCTGGTTCTCTGCTGTGATTGGCTGAGCCGAGGCGGAAGATGCACACGCACACACCTGTGGCCGCAGTGCCGTTGATTAGAATATTAATGCGCCGACCGTTATAAATCAGTTTGTTATGTTAGTTTTTAAAGTACTAGTTTGTTCGGCGGCGGAGGAATGACATGAAAGTAATACGCTACACTGGGTAAAATCTTTTTTTTTTTTAGCGAAAAGTAAAAATAAAAAAATATGTAACCAACTATAACTTTAATTAATGGTTAATGGCTTACTTAAGTGAACAGTAATATGCAGTGTAGGGTTTACCTTGAGCCCGGCTCTGCAAGATGCTCTCCACACGTTTCACTGTCATCTCCAGCACTTCGGCGTTCTCCATCTTTGATTGTAACTGCAGCGGGTCACCAGAAAAAACGTGAGAAACAAAGCTAACTGGCTAAAACAAAACATCACGATAGTTAATTTAGAAGGAACAACGCCACATAAACCAGGGGCCTTAAAACATATATATATATTATCTTACGTCTGCATCCGCGATGAGAACTCTGAGTTCTTGTAAACTTTCATTGATGCGAGCTCTTCTTTTCTTCTCGACCAGAGGTTTCCTCATCTGCCAAAACAGAAAGGACAATGGAGTTAACTTCAGTCAGTTATCAGCCGAGTTAAAGCAGAAACATTGGCATTAAGTTCTCACACAGGCCCGTACCTTTCTGTCAGAGTTGATCCCACTGCAGTTATCACCTCTGTCCATTCCGCCTGTGTTGTTACGGATGGGGGCCATGTTGTTGTAGTTTAACCCAGGCGCTGCCAGAAGCCCACTGCTCGGGAGGTTGCTGGGTAATCCAAAGAGCCGTTACAGCTTGTCAATGGGACAGATGGCCGGGCGATCCCAGCGGCCAACAAAGCTTGCAGACAGACTGGGCTCCTCAATGCTCCTCCGAGGGGGCATGTACTAGATATATATGACGGTTCATTTACATGTGAATGGCTGAACTGGCTACGAGAGCGAGGCACATCGAGGGCGCGCAACGCTCGTACCCGCCAGTAGTCAGTGGTCATGTTAGCTTTTGTCCCCAACTTCAATCTGAACCTACAGTATAATAACCTACAGTGTATTAACATACAGTATAATAACCTACGAGTGTAATTAACATACAGTATAGATACTACGCAGTGTTATTAAAATATACAGTAATAACCTACAGTGTATTAAGAATACAGTACTAATAAAGCTACAGTGTATTAACTACGTATATACCTTACAGAGTATATGAACCTACAATATAAATAATGTCTGAACCTACAGTGTATATAAGGTAAAAACATGAACTGCTTAGATAAATTCTATCAGAAAGGGCCTCCAAAAATGGTCAACAACTTCTGTTGCCACAGCAGAAACAAATAAGATATAATTAAATCAGTGGAAATACTAAAGCATTGATCTTATATAGAAATGCACGACAACAACCATTCTACACTCTACATCCTTCAGGTGTAGGTTGTTTAAGTATATCAATCTCCTCTTGCAAAAAAAAAAACACTTCAACACTTACACATTAAAAGAAAGTGCTTCAGAAAGTTAAAGGGTGTCAGCAATAGGCCACATATGTGCCAATTCTCACATTGCATCATTAGTCAGCTGGGCCTATTTCATGTTTGATTGTTAGCCATCAGTCCACTTATGAGGACAAGGGTAATAGTGCTCCTCTCCCACTGTAAAAAATAAAACAACAGCAAAACAAACTAATGTGAATTGGATGATATGAGCCATTTGTCAAGTACATACTCTGATGTGTAAAGAGTGTAAAGACCCTGATGAACAAGCAGCCTTAGACAGTTGTGTTGGCTCTATTGTACATCATCCCTGTATTTGGAAGGTTTAATGACATGTTTACATTGCATATTCTAGTATCATTTGTAAGTAGAGCTTTTCAGAATAGTTTATTGTAGCATAATCAACTCAGTTTTCCTATTTTGTTCAAATGTAACACACTGTGCTGCTTATGTCTGTAGTTAGTCATACGGACACACTTCCATGACTATTCACATATGGTGACGAGAGCTGTGTGCATGTCTGCAAATTTGCATGTGTTGTGTAATTAGAATTTCGGGGGGAGAGAGACATGCACTTGTAAATGTGTCTGGTTTACAGCTGTACTGTTACAGATAGGATAGATAGGGCACAAGGGTGGTCATAAGGTTTTAGTAAGTTTAGTTAAAGAAAAAAATGAATAGTTACGTCTAATAATTTGACTGTGACGTTTCAAAGTTTTATTAATGAAACTAGGATTACATTTTGCTTAATAATGATCAAATATTTAAATTATTTACTGCAATACCTGCTTTATAACCACGTGCAGTGACCTATTTTAAACATATAAGATTTGCTTTGA
>NW_023339796.1:12119193-12154142 GCF_004916995.1 Morone saxatilis | reverse complement strand
AGTATGCAGTACTGCACAACACATTACATGCCTAGATGAGCCCACAAGTAAGGGCTAAAACTATGTTATTAGTAGTAGTAGTGGTGGTAGTGGTAGTATTATTAGTATTATATAGTAGTAGTGACCTAGTGATAACTTTATTGCAGTCTAGTAGCTGGCTGAGAGTTTGAAACATCCCTACATTTCCGGATGATAGTGTTGGGAACACGGTTGAGAAGAGGAGATGCAGCTTTAAATAAATTACGGAAAGCACTACCATATCGGGCACTTGCCTTCAGAATAAGGGCACGACGTTGTGTAATATCAACTAACAGGACATACAATTAGTTTTTTTTTCATCCTAAATATCTTAAAACGTTAAAGTATATTTATATGCACACCAAATAGCCCACAACGGTGTATTTTAGGCTAAATCTAAACGTTTTAGCCGGACTTGGACTCTTATTTTGACAGCAGCGAGGCGGCTTTTCCTTCAGACCCACACAATACTTGTTCGTCAGAGAAGACGCTCTTCTGATGTCACTGAGTCCCGGGGGCGAGACTGGTCCTCCGCTATATAATCTTCCCGGCTCAGTGGATGAAACCAGCGCACTGAATCAGATACGAGATAAAGCAATTACACACCGAACAGACAAACATGGTGAAGATCACTTTACAGCCAGTGTCGGCGCAGAAGCCTGAAAAAGAGGTCGATGGACACAAGATCATTATACCTCAGGCTCACGTGAGTTTGCACACTTTTGTTTGTGTTTGTCTTGTGTTGTGGCATTTGTCCTGCGTGTCAGTATAACTCCTTCTGCACAGGTAGAAGATAAGTAGATTAACGTTAATCTGTTTATTCTTATCTGCAGACTAATGTTTGATTTGCCTGTCCATGCATCATCATGTCACTTAATTGTATGCTTGTAATCCATGATGAATGATGAAGTAATATATTGCATTTATGCTTTTTTTTTTTTTTTTTTTTTTACTATAATTTTTTAGTATAATGGTTAAACAATCACACTGCCGTTTATTATATTGCTCTTGCTGGCCGACAGTAACAGAGACTAATGATGTTACACTGTGCAGGCCATCCCCGCCTGGGGATGTTGACATTACGTCACCTTGTTTGGCCACCTCGAGGACACACTGCAGATGGCTGCCCTGTCCTGTGTGTGCGCCTTCAGCAGAATATGACACCATTACTCTGTGGTGGTTCATAAAGTATGCATGTATAAAAGGAACAGTCCCCCGTTTCTAAGTACAGGCGGCAGGCAGAGGCGCAAAAAGCCTCTTTTTTATACATTTTATATTAGTTTTTGTCAGATGAGAAAACAACAGAACTGTCAGATGCGGTCACTGCACCAGTCAGTGACGTCAAGAGGTGTTATGCCACGTAAATCCTGCAGGATGCGCCTGAGAGTGCAGGAGCCTGTGAGTGAAAATGGTAATCCAGGATTATCTTGTGTTGTATGTAAACAGTAGGCATTTTATCTGATTCCTCACTCAAATTGGCATTATACAAGGTTAAATGAAGAAGAGTTAAAATGTGTAGTTTTACTTTAGTAAAACTCAAGTTCTAGAGGAGGTAAGCAGTAGAGTGGCGTTAAATGATCAGGGGAGTTCATGAGATCATTGTGTTGGTCACTGGAAATTTACAGCCTGAAACTAATCTGCAACATGGAAGATCCCAGGTCCTTCATTTTCAGACTGCAGTTCTAAAACATAGGGCTCACCCAGTGTTACAATAATTTGAATAGAATAAAACTGTATTTAAAGTACTAAATGTTAAAGTAGATAGATAGATAGATAGATAGATAGATAGATAGATATTGTGCACATAATAGTATCTTGGTTGTTCCTCATATTATTGCTGAGTTATGATAGTAGAAAGGCTTAAATTGAATGTTTAGGCAGTCTGGCTTGTCACAATAAATTCAGCTTTTCTTAGCTTCCTTTCTGGACTACCTCCCAGGAGTTAAACATAATTAGAAATCTAGTACACACAATGTACGCCTGTCTACACCTCGTTCTTTTTTTCTTCCCCCAACACACTGTACACAATGAATACCACTTGGTGACGCATCCATCACTTCTGCAAACACCTTTCACCTGTTTGCTACGTCAAGCGAAGAATAAGACGTGATGTCAAAGGCTGTGTGGATTCAGATTGGCTGCGACTGTAGGCTAGGCGTCAGAGCCAATGTGTGTAGATCTATTAATATGTCCGCCTCTGCCGAGGGACTCCTGCTCTATGCAATTGTTCTCGTTTTTGACTCCCACTGAGGGCGCTAGCAAACTGCAAATATGGAGCGTGGAAGTAGGCCTCTAAGAATAGACCCAGACGGCCACGTGCCAGCGTCTTCGTCAGAGCCTGGCACAATCTGTTCTCCTTGCTTCCGCTCTCCATAGCAACAGTAGTAGGGAGAGGCAGCAGATTGACTGAGAGACTGTGGGTGGGCATCTGGCATGTCTCATTCCAGTCCGTCCTACGTCTACCAGATCTCCTCCTCTAACTAACGACTTGGCAACCGCCTCTTATCAGAATTGACTCTATTACGATTTGGACTTTAAAGCATGGCAGTGTGAGAGGATCATGTCTACTGATGCTCATACACCGTTATAGAACTGGATAGGACATTAAAACATCAAACTAAAATCTAAGATGTATTTTTCTTGCCTTCACCATTATATCAAATGGAAAACCATTTGCAACATTTTGCATATATTTTGTATAATTTAAAAACTTGTGGTCACGCCAAAAGTTCCGGTTCATACTACAATCTCCTGGCTAACTAGCTGACTTCTCCTTGTCAACCTTGACTTGTCCCCTAACCAATCTGCTTTTCTCTTTTCTCTTTACAGGAGCAGCTGGTTCTTCCTGTCAGGCCCAAGAAGCCTTTTCCAACTGGCCTCTGCTGTCTCACCTTTGGCCTGGTGGTCTTCATGTCAGGACTGGTGCTGGCCTCTATCTATGTCTATCGCTACTACTTTATACCTCAGGTCAGTTCACTCTACCTCCCTTTATTACATCATATCCTAAACCCAGTGGCACAGATTGTTAAGAACCTAAAATGTTTTAAAAACAGACAACATTCACATGTCACATGCTAACTCAGCTCTGTTGCGTACCATTAGCAGATCCCAGAAGACAGCTTGTTCCACTGTCGGGTAATCTACGAGGACTCTGTGTATGCTCCTCTGAGGGGTCGGCAAGAACTTGAGGAAAATGTCGGCATCTACCTGGATGACAACTACGAGCAGATCAGTGTACCTGTGCCACACTTTGGAGGCAGCGACCCTGCTGATATAATCCACGACTTTCAGAGGGTAAGGCAACCATATGCTAACTGGTTTCCTCTCATTACATTTTGTGTTTGCATTACATTACATTATTATAAGTGTTTTATTATGGCTTAGGTTTTAACCTGTATTTAATCTATTCCAGGGCCTTACAGCCTATCATGACATTGCTTTGGACAAATGCTACATCACTGAGCTGAACACAACCTTGGTGATGCCTCCAAGGAACCTGTGGGAGCTGCTCATCAATGTCAAGGTGAGGCACTCACTACGTTAGCTGTTGATGTCACTGACGAAGCCGTTGTGAGGGCATTGTTGGAGATGAATGGCTGTCGGAGAGAGTGAAAGACAGCATGTTCCCATCTTCCTGTCTGCAGTGTTCCTCCCACAGACAGATCGACTGATGAGTGATTCATTTGTGTCTCTTTGCCACAGAGAGGGACGTACCTTCCTCAGACTTACATCATCCAGGAGGAGATGATGGTGACAGGGAGGGTGAGGAACATGTGGCAGCTGGGCCCATTCATCCACAGGCTGTGCTACGGCAAAGAAACCTACCGCCTCAGACGCCGCAACCAGCACCGACGTGAGTACACACTTCCTGTTCCAATATGAGATGCTAAATAATGAGTGATGATGAGTGGTGGGGTCACTTCCGCTGATTTATCCCCCTCTTTCACACCCACCCTTGTGAGATGTTGAGTCTTGTGACGTGTGCTGGGTCACTGTGATCTCTCTGTACTCGAGGAGGAAAGTATTCCTCCGGTGAGTCACAGGGAATCCGGTGTTCAGTTTTGGTGTGTAGGAGCAGTGACCATGCAGAAAACAATGACAACCAGAACCAAATAGGGGCTTCCTATTTTAGACACTGTGTGTACAGTGTAAATCCTCCTCTAACAGCCTGGCAGTCTGATTCTCATGTCAGTGTGTGTGTGTGGGCACAGCCTGGGAACTTCCTGCTATGTGAGTCACTATTACAGTGGACACATCCACACACTATGAGGGTGGTAGTGATGCACATGAGCGATATCTCTGTCGTTGCTGCCTTTAATTGGAGTGAGATCTTTAGAAATGATGCAACAAACTTCCCCCTGAGTACATATATGGATGTAATCTGCGGGGATCACCACTGCTGATTCAAAATGGATGCTAGTGTAGGCATGGCAACTGCAGAAGTATAATGAACACAGCAATCTTACACTTTCAGTACTGAACAGATTTTCTAAATGTGTTGTCTTTTCTCTTCCAGGTATCGAGAGACGCGAGACAAAGAAATGTCATAGCATTCGTCACTTTGAGAACACTTTTGTGGTTGAGACTGTCATCTGCGACAGGGTCTAAATCTGAAGCGGAAATCACAGCCATCAAACACTGAAGCCAATTTCAAACCATACCTCTTGAATTCTTTAGGCTTTTAACTGCACTTTAAGAGCAAGTATTTGTCCAATAATTTGAGTTACAGTTTTAATGTCTGTTTGTTTCAAGTTGGAAATGCTCTTTTATTGTTCATGTACAATGTTAATGTCTTTTTTATTCAGACTGTCTGTATATTTGGATGATGTTATAAATGTTTGGATATATCTGTAGCTTGTCAAATTGTGCATCAGATGTTAATGTTAACGTGTGTCAGTTTGTGACATTTTCATCAGATGACTTTTATTTTATTTTTGTCCTTATTGTTATTTAGTAACCCAGTGTACTGTGGGTGATGGTAAGGATACTTGGGAGCTGCTTGCACTGTGCACTCAAGTTAATATTTTTATCTTGTTGTTATTTTATTTTGTTTTCAATGTCAGAAAATGGCAAAACATACCTCATGTAGTTTAGACGTTTCTTTGCTGGTTTATATCATTAATGAATGGTGTATATAACTTTGATTGTTCCTAAGCAATATATACTGTAAATTGATTTTGAACATATTGTTACAGGCATAGATTTTTATCTGAAATCGACTTGTTTTGTGAACATTTCTTTATGGTTTGTCTCTTTATTTCCTCTGGTACCACACTTTCCCCACTCCTTGGATATAATGGCTTTAGACTGTAATTAGTAGCAGTGCTTTAGAGGGACAGAAGGAACCAAAGTCTGCAGTCAGCAATGCTATGCTTATTGTTAAGGGTATATGAAATATTTAAAAAGAATGCTTTTTACTGTAGATGATATCAAAGGCTAAAACTCATTTTGTCTTGCTCTTCCTCCTCTTTACTTGGATTTGGCTGTTGTCTTTAGCTCTTGCCAGTTCCCAGTCTTTCCTATCTTGGCATTATAATCTCTACATTGTTAATTTGTCCCAACTTTAAAAAGATTTGGGGTGTCTTTCTAATGTACAACCAGGAGCAAATAAGTCTCTTTTGAGAGAGACATGTGATATGTGCTCATATTTAATTGTCTTGAATACCTTATTTTGCTGTACAGTCGATTTTTCTTGTAATATTTCACTGCTTTAAGAATAAATGATCAAAAATGTTTTGTCTTCTGAATGTTCATCAGTATCAGTTTCAGTAAAGCATACATGAATCTGCAAATGATGGGTTACAATAATAGGAAATTGTACACACAATAATATGTTAATATTGCAAAAAGGCAGCTAGTCTTTTAAAAAGGGAAACAAAGACTATTTTCCTCTGTTAACTTCCTCACAGCTAATAGAGACATAATGTCACTGGGACAAACGCACTGGCCTGATCTGTTCACCGGGACATGCATCACATATTTTAATACGTTGCTTATTTGGATGATTGCAGCTTCCTTGTGGTGAATGTAACACGTCACAGGATGAATCTCTTGTGGTTAGCTGTTTTTCATTTGAAAATGGAAGTAATGTTTATCTATTTATTTAATATACATGTCATGTCAAACTGTTGAGAAAAGTCAAGTAAAAGTAATAAAACTTAGAAGATAAAACTTAGAAGTAAAGCATATTGTGTAAAAATATAAACGTTCTATGGGTCAGTTAAACCTGTGCTGTCCTCCTGTCAACAACTTTGCTCTGATAAATACAACTTTTATATTTTATATATCACAGAAGAAGAACAGAAAAAACACTTGCAACAATCAGATCAAGAAGCCTCATTGCTTCACAATAACACATTTTACTGAACAATGACAGAAATGAAAATAAAACGGAATTGAGCACAAGCAAATAACACTGAAACTCAATAAAGAGGAGGCTAGTGCAAAATGAAAATATTAGGATAGAAGTAATGCAAATAAACCAAAAACGTGACAGGTTTCATATCTTGTTTCTGTTTTCAGAACACAGCTTTACACTCATTATTTTAAACAAAAAAAAAACAGCATTAATATACAATAAAACCCCTAATGGAGCGCTGTCTAGACTTATTGAAACCTTTCACTTTTACAACAAGGCCGTCTCTATTTAACAAAATAAGACAGAGAGTGGCTTAATGTACCGCATGTATAGCTTTCCATTTGGGTTTAGTTTTGACTGCATTCACATACATCAAAAGTGCTCCTGTAAACATACTAATATCAAAACTGTCTCATCAACAGTCTTACTAGTTCACAGGTCATGGTGACGGATATTAATAGATGGCTTTTAACAATTCTTCTAATATTATTGCACCTTTAAAGCTACATTGTAAAAATAAAAAAATATAAAATGATATGTAGATATTTCATGACCGACAGCATGTCACATTGTGGTGAGATTAAAGAAACTGATATGTAAGAACAAATAAAAACAGCTTGCAGTCGTAAAACTGTCAGCCGACCTTGCCTTATAAGAAATATAATCTGTAACTGAAAACGGTAATCTCCCTGAACATTTTTCTTTGATTTTCCATGAATAAGGTCAGAGAAGATTTCTAAAATATACAGACACGTTATACAGAAAACCTTTGGCCCTCAGCCATGGGCTTTATTTCTATAATGATTTACAGAACGGACACATAAATGTATCTTCTCTTCGCATCAAATGCTAAAAATTAACCATGTCAGAATACCCAAAAAGTTAAATCTATTTTAAGATGCAATATTCATAATTATTTTTTGTTAATCAATGATAGATCTGATGGAATACAAGTTAGTAATATTTCAATAACAATGAGTTGAAGAACCAATCTAAGAAATCATCGATAATTAAGATAGTAATGAAATGTTTTACTGTCAAACCTTTTAGTTTATAAAAATCTGATGATATTAAGAAAGTAATTCTAGATAATTATTAATGAATATCAAAGACTTACATTAATGTGTTTCATGATCCCAACTGGTTGGTGACTGTGAGATTTACAGATCATAATTTTTTAATATACTAGATAAGTGAATATGGAAATTAAAATCAAATTAATAGTTTAATTTGCTTAAGTTTTCATTATTTACTTGTTTCAAGTTGACTTTTTATGTATTTTATTGTGTTTTTTATTTTATATATGATGCTATATAAATAAAACCTATGATTATTATTATAATTAGATGTCTAACCAGACGTTTTACAATTTATATCAAATATCTGTTGAGCCGAACTGGTCCGGAATGTATCGGCCCTGATCTTACGTGGTTCTTCTGAGCAGCCTATGACATATCTTTGACTTGACTTTTAAACGCACACAGTAGAATTCAAACCTCTGCACACGTACCCCTTAATCAGTTTCTCACTCACTGTCTTTGTGTGGGACTGGATGACCTGAGAGTGCTTTCGAGCCATCTCACAAGGTTCTTCATTTAAGTCACACTGTGACTTGTTGGCAGATTTTCTTTTTGCAGTCTATGGGTAACAGATCTCTCTGAGGTTAAACAGGTACCTACCGGCTTCCTGTCAATGGACTAAATCATGTATCAGTGCTAGTCAAATCCTCTCCCTTAAGCTTTACTCTCAGCACTGTGGTTAATTGAGATTGCACTCTGACCTGTTTCCACCCATTACTCTTAACGCCACATTTTCCAATCAGCTACTGAAAACAGTACTGGCCCCTTTTTCAGTTTCATTGCTCTGCCCTAAAGTTCAAGATGCCAGCTCCAGTATTCTATACTTGCAGTCCTCTGAGGACAAATGATATATTTTAAATGTATTTAACTTTATTCCGTGTTCAGACCTCTGAAGTGCTGAAGGTGGCTCTTCTTTGGCTGATCATTGACAACCTGAAGCTGTTTCTGGGGCTCCTCACCTCATGAGCGATGAAGTAATAGCACAGAGCGTCCAGACAGCAGGTGATGTTAGACAGGCACAAGGATAATTGTAGGAACAGGCTGATGTGGCCCATGATGCTGCAGTCTTGAATCACTTTTTGGTGCACCTGGAATGGAAGACAGAGAAACATTAGTCTACCATACTTCCTATGTGCATGGGTATCTTAAACTCTTAGAATTACAGCAGAGGGGACCCAGCTGTTTAAACTGTTTCATATTCTTATCAGGCTTTTTTTTTTGAAGATGATCTCTTTAAACTTTTGCTTCACTTGTTTTTTTTTGGTTGCATTTGTCAGACTGTAATAAGGAATTTGTTCCAAATAATATCTCTTACATCTGAATAAAAAATGACACACACAATCCGAGTATCAGGGCACTAACTACTGAGACACTGAGGTTATTATGTGTCGCTTTCAATCTATATGAAAAACAGGTGCAAAATGAGTCTGCCAGGACGTCAGTGATTAGTTTGACTTATTTTGATACTAAATGTGCTTCATCATCTGCTGGTTAGATGCAGGTTTTTGACCTTTATGTAACATTTACAAAAAAGCAATATTTCTAAAATGTTGGTTACGCCCCTTCCGTATGCCTGTTGCTATAAAAGTTAAGTAGTTTGTTTGATTTTGTATAAAAACCCAGGCAGGAAGCGCTACTTCTGAGAGCGATGTAACACAAAGCGGGTACTCCTGATACACAAGCTGGCAAATACAGCCCATGAGAAAGCGACTTGTCATGAAGTGACTTGATAATCCACCAGTCCCTTTCTTGTGGCCATGTAGTATTTTGGAAGTCAGAAAAAAATAAGATTTGCGATTCTAAAGATTGTGTGATGGGTTCTACTAACTGGACCTTGAGGTGAGATTATTGTGTCATCTTTATTTGTACTTTAATCTTCATTAGTCTTTTCACTGTAGAGTTCAGTTTACTTAAAATAACTTGCAGCTGATCTCACCAGGAACTGCAGGAGGATGCCCAGGTGGCTGGGGGTGAAAGGCACCAGGAAGGCACTCAGACTGCTGTAGATGATTTTTACACAGGCCTGGCTCTTTGGGCTGTGCTGGCCGGACTGCTGAAGTGCACAGATGGTCTGGACTGAACAGAAAACCAGCACTAGCACAGGCACCAGGAACCCAAACAACAGCAGAGAAATGATCACCGCAGGGCTCCAGCCTTTTGTTGAAAAAGTGTGAAAGCAGTGGAAGTTTTTCTGCCCGGCCTCCCTGAAGCCACTCATGGTTAGGAAGATAACTGCCAGCACTACTACCCAGACTGCCAAGCAGGTCCCCAGAGCCACTTTGGGTGAGCGCAGTTGCTTGGCTTCAAACGGGTGACAGATAGCCACCCATCGGTCCACAGCTATACACATGATTGTGTAGATGCTGCCATATATCCCAACAAAATACAAGCTTTCCAAGGCTGAACAGAAAGGTTGGAGGTAGGCAGACCAGCGGTGATGGGTGGCGTACATTTTGAAGGGAAGGAGAAAGAGGAGGAGCACGTCCATCAGAGCCAAGCTGGTCATGTAGATAGTTGACTCCGTCCATTTTCGCAGAAAGACACAGAACACAAACAGCGCTGCAACATTGAGAATCAAACCAATGATGAATGTGGGGACATAGATGATCAGCTCCATATACCCCATCACTGAATCCACATATGGAAATGAACAGTTGCTTGCCATGGTGTTGCTGCTGCTGTTGCTGCTGCTGCTGCTGCTGCTGGGAAAATGGTTTGATTTGATTTAATTTCAAAGGCTCTGTCACAATTTCAAAATGAATCTGTCTTTCCTGTCGCTACTCTGTGTTCCCACACTGAAACATCTGTAAGATAAAGACACTGTGCCAAGCGACTAGAAACCTGTCAGCTGTGTGGGTTCACTAGCTGTGAACTTGTTTTATGTATCTGGTTTCTGAACCACAAACAGCAAGAGGACATCTTTTATATTAGTTTAAAACGTTGTAAACAAATGCTTTGCAAGTTAGACTGCGCGGGAATTTATGTTTTCTACCTTTCTGATACTTTTACTTACTTTGTGAGGCAGGTGTGTAGGAATGCAGAATGTTTGTGTCTAATTAAATTGGAAATTACAAAGATTTAAAAGGAAATAGCTTTTCTCTATTAGATTAGGCACATGCAGCAACATGGCATTTACAGTGAAAACTTAGCTACCACCACTCTGAGGAGAGAATAATTACAGAGAAAGACCTAACATACAATATTTCTCAGCTCTGTTGCAGTTTTTCTAAAAACATTTCAAATTCATCCACCTTTATATCTGTCCTTTATACTCATTCCTTACTTATTGTATATTTTCTCATTTGAGCAAATTAGCAATGAGTCAAGAACACCAAGATCTGGCTTGTAATTTAAACATTAAACAAAAGTGCCACACACGTTTGGTTCATTATTGAAAACTAACTGACGTTGTTAAATAGTCTAAGTGTCTTGTGCAGTGGAAAATGTGAAATCTTGTGCTCTTACCTTACGGATGCCAGCTTCTCAGTCAAATGTTTCTGTCTGACTGTCTGCACTGTGCCAGACACACTTCTGCTTTCTCTTTGTTTCATCACCACTTCCTGAGTCATGCCACACAACATGCATGTGTGTTCAAATATGCATTATAGCCGTTGGAAATCAAAGTCGAGGCGAATTCATCCAGCAGGTCTCAGTATTATATGCGTTTTAAAGATACATGCATGTGTGCTCACTGCCAGCGGCTACTGTAGAACAGAAGATTTCATTTGTATTTATAACATCAGAGGAAATTAATAGTATGAGTAATACTCACAATTATAAATATAGTTTATTTATTTAATATAGTTGTGTTTTAAGAGCTGAGACATGTTTCACAGAATAGGAAATACAATAATTAGAGCTAAAATAATTAATTAAATGTAAAATGTTCAGTTTTATATCACTGTAAACTGAGTAAACTAGTAAAGTACTAAACAATTTATCAATTGATAAAAAATAACACGCAAATAGATCGATAATGAAAATAATTATTAGTTGCAGCCCTAAAAATAAAACCACTCACAACCCAGTGGCTCTGGAAGGCTTTTATTAGGCATAGAGGTACTTTAAGCTAAATGCTAGTATGCTCACAGTGGCAGTGCTAACACGGTGATGTTTCACAGACTAACATTTACTGTGTTCACCATCTGAGTGAACATGTGAGCGTGCTAACCTTGGCTAATTAGTACTAAACACAAAGTACAGCTGAGGCTGCTGGGAATGTCAGTATCCTTGCAGGTAATTGGTCATAAAGTATTGGATACATTTTTTTTTGTTGTTCTTAAAGAACCGTGAATGTCTGAACACAACTTTATCTCAATCCATCCAGTGTGATGGGCCAACAACCACATCCCTAAAGATTATAGCTCAAAGACTAAAAAGCCAAATATCAAAAGCAAATACAATCTTAAACAGGATACATAAAGGAACATTGAGGAAACTGTAGCATTGACTAACACCACGGGTCTCCCATGAGTATTTATGTGGTTGTGTTATCTCCTCAGACTGGAATTTCCATCACTATATAAAGATTAAATCACACAGGCTGTGATTGTTCACTGCATCTTGTGAACATAGGTGTTTACTAAACTTCGTGTATGTTGAGATGATTATTTTTTTTACCATTGATCGTGAATAGGGTGAAGAACATGGTTGTTGAAACGTGTAAAGAAAAGGCCTGAAGCAGGTGACTTTGTATTTCTATTTGTCTTGTTTTCGTATTTATTGATTTTTTCAGGTCAGACACTAGTTTGTTTATAGTCAGTTTCCGATGTACTATACTGTGGTTTCTGTACTCAGATTGTTATTAGTACTGGTATTAGTCGGAGAGTGTGGCTTCCTATCTCAAAAAAAAGACTGAAAACAAAGATTTCCAGACGGTCTTTCAAGTTCGTGAGATGTTGCAGTAGCAGATTTAGACTGTGATTAAGTTTGAGGGTTTCCTGGTTTCAGGTGCTGAGATGACTTAACTTTAGTGTGAGAAAGTGTTTGCCTCTTTTATCGTAAGCTAGGTGACATGCTAATGATGATGTTTGTGGAGAACACAACACAAAAGTTGTACCAGATAAATATCTTTGAACTGGAATATATCAGAAAGGTTTAGAGCACATTAAGGTAAGATGTCTTTTTGGAAAACCATAGCCTTTTTTGTCTGTAAATGAAAGTGAAGCTGCCTGCCAGCTACACTGTCACCTACTATTTTGTGACTGAAGTGAAGCCGATTGTCTCTAAACACAAATCTATTCTCACTTAAAATTAAATACGTTTTGGGATCTTCAAGGCTTCGGATTGTTTGTTTTGTAAAGTTATTAGAGACCAGTGTTGGGCAGTAACTCATTACTAGTAACAATATTACTTTTCCCCAGTAACTAATAACAAATACATTTCAGTAACAATATTACAGTTACTCCTCCAAAAAGATTTGTTACAATATTACTTTTGTTGTCAACTTCTACTGATTTTACATCCAACTATCCAATTACATCCTTGGATTCATTTTTGTAATGGAGGAGGAAACTAGTCTGGAAGATGGAAACTTACATTCAGCAGCTGGAAATATTACATTACTTTGATTTTAACAAACAAAACTGGGTTTTAATCGTCATAAGTCTGAATTTTGGGGAGAAGGAACGCAATTACCACCATTTTATTTTGTGGGGAGTAGCAGAAAAGTAATACAACTAGTAGTGTAACTAATTACTGTTGGCAGGGGGTAATAAGTAAAGTAAATATATTACTTTTTAAAGGGTAATGATTAATATATTAAATGTGTTGAGTAACTATTACCAACATTGTTTGACACACACACATTTTTACCATTAATGTTCGCTGCTGCATGTTTTTATATTTAAGTAAATGTTGCACTTGATGATTTTGTATCAATATATTTTTTTATCAAAAGGTCACAAACTGTTTTCCATAAAATAGCTTAATCCTAACTGACTGACTTGGGTATAATTATATATATATAAAATCCTCTATAATTATCATTCTGTTGTGTTGACTCAGTGGTCATGTGTAAAAAAAAAAAAAACTCCACATGGTACTCACAGAAGTTTGGCATGTGATTTATTGTATTTATTTATTCAACTTGAATCTTGAACAAAATAATTGGGCAGTGACATTACCATGGCAACATCCAGCTGTATAGCTGGGTACTGAGGACTTTGAGGCGTATAGAAAAACACAAAATAATTTTACTGAAATAAACCCCCCCCCCCCACCTGCAAATAAAACAACAAAAAACTACAAACACTCAGTTGAGTGCAAACACACATTCATCCTTGCTTGAACTGTATATTTGCTTTGCAGGTAGAACAAACAACCCGACTACCCTGTTTACATTCATTGAAGAATCCTTTTTAAAAATGTTTTCTTCTTTTTTTGACTCTACAAATGTTTGTTAATGGTGCAACACAAACTTAAAGACTTGTACACGGGTGACACAGGGGATATTTTAGAAATAGTTTTGGCACAAGGTGAAGTCATTGTGAAAGACTAATAAAAACCTCATTTAGGCATGTAAATCTAAAAAATACCTATTAGACACAGACTAACAAAAGCACATACACTTCATGAACAAATAAAAGCAAACACATACAGCATGCTTCACATCAAACTCTCAACATAAGGGAAAGACTATCAGGAAACAAACAGCCCACAAACATTAAAAACCCCTTTAGAGCGTGCATGTAAGACCTTGAAAACAGCTGAACAAAATTAAAATGACATGGACATGCTACGATTTCCACTGGAAGAGCCAGCCAGTTTCTAACATCACACCTTTAGTAACAAGTGGACACGTTGAGCAACAATTAGAGCGAGTTTACAGGAGTAACAGTCAGTCAGGGGACCTGCCACAATTTCTTAGCATCTATGGCGAAAGACACAAATTCATGGTTGAAAGAAAGACGAGGGGTGAGTTCGGAGATTGAGATGACAGGCACAAGAGAAAATGTTTTCACACTCATGGCATACAAACACACACATGCATACACACACAAGATGGGATGCATTGACTTTAGGAGGTGGTGAACTTCCTGAGTGTGATGACGATGAGGGCAAGGAGGACAGACGCTCCCAGGAAGACTGCTATAACAATGGCTGTGATGGCCCCTGGCCCCAGCACCCCTGCATACACACACACACACACACGCACACACACAGGAAGAGATGCAGTTTTAACCATCTGAATACACAAGATTGACACGTATTTGGTGACTCAACTGATCAACTGTCAGCTTTACCTTCCTCCTCCTCCATGGCCTGGGAGTGTGTGGTGTCCTCGTAGTCGAAGGTGAAGGGCTGCTCCGTTATACCCTGGAAAGGGTCTTTGGTGGTGATGTCACTGGGTGGCTCTCCAGACATGGTGTCCTGGTTGTCCCTGGTTGTTGAGACCGGGTCTGCATCTGCCTCTGCAGACCAAGAAATAAAAGCAACTTAATCTATGATAGACAAAGACTGCCTGCTGTGCAGTACCGACTTATAGGATGTTTCCTTAAGGCAGTAATTTCACTGATGGGGCCCACTGCTTTGCTAATGACTCTGTCTGACCCTAACCCTGGACGCTGAGGCCTCTGGGATGCAGAGCTGCATACATCGCCCCGTCTGTAATGACTTAAACAGCCTCTCTCTGTCTCACCAGTTCATTCCTGGGCATAGGGAAGTCTTTGTAGAGGATGGACATTTTGTCCGTTTGAGCTACATGTGGCTTCTCCACGTTTCTCTTTTGCCTAAAGGTTCAACCAAGTTTGTCTACTGTATAAAGAAAACTGTCCTTCAACCAAGGTTGGGTTAATTATTTCGGTGGAGTTGTATATATTTTATGCTTCAGCACGAACAACTTGTAGGAGAGGCGGTGATTTGCTGTGCATGAAGCTCAGGTTTCCTTTACAACTCTTTGCTTCAACTCTACAACTCTTCCGCTGCCAATCAATCGTCTGTTCTCGTTCCATCCCAAATTGTCCTCTGACATTCCTCTCATGTGAGCACGAAGCCCCTGAGACTTTTCACACCTCCACAGGAGCCAGGGAAACAAAGTCTCTTTCTAGGCCACATTTCTGTTTCCTAACACAACTTTTAGCCTCTGGAAATGCTCAACTGAACCGTCAAACCACCAAAATTAGTCTATGATTGTGGTCGCCGCCATCTCAATGATAATTGAACGGCTGTGTAGCTTTTCTTTTGAAATCCAAAGGAAAAGGAGGAAAATTTGATCTTCATCGCCCCTGAAAAACAAACTCTTCACACACAAGCCCACCCACTCACTGATTCACTTATCCTATCCTCAACTCTACGCATACCAACAAAACCGTAATCCAAACATATTTACACTCAGCTTATTTAACGCTACATATTTACTTTGTAGCCCCTGATGCCCTCAGTAAACTCCTTCACCCTGTTTTACATCTTTTCTATGTCATTATCAAAGGATTAATCTGTCAAGTACAGCAGAAAAAACATGACACTATTACTAAGAAACTAGTGAAAACGATATAATCTCAAATCTTCTACGGTCGCATATTAGCTGGGATATCTTCTAAGTTCTGATATGGACTTCTGGTGTGAGTATTTTGATGCTGTTGTGTTGACTCTGAGTCGTGTGCAGCTTCCTGTCCTGTAGCTGGCTGGAGGTTTGGAGGACCGGGCCTCTGGCCAGCTCAGCCATCAATGAGGCCTTCAACTGAGGGCACAAAAGGCAGCTTGTGCGGTCACGGAGGGCGGCGGGCTGCAACCAGTAACAACCGGCCAGGCCCAAACCAGGTCCCGGCTGGGCACTGGATGTCAAACAAACTTGTTTATTAAATAGTCCCTGTGTGTAAAAGGCTGCGCCTTTCTGGACAGCTTGGTTTAATAAGAAGGCAAAAAATAATAACATGATGTTTTCCGTTGGCGTTTGTTTCCACAAGGAGGGGTTTACTCAAGCTTGAAATTTCTGTCTAATGGAATTAGCATAAAAAAAAAATCTTCTCAGCTGACAGCTTAACGCGAGGTTGGTGGTTCCCGACTTCTGTTGTTTGATGTCCCCCCACAGCCCTGTCAGATGAGTCCAAGAACCCCTTCACCGACACCATACACCGACTTAACTGTTTATCGATTACTTTCATCAGTTTTAATTATTTTTTAGCTAACTGTTCCAGCTCTTTATTTATTACTAAGCTTGTACAACTATCCATTAGTTTTAGCTAACTATTTTAGGGGATAGCCCATTGTTGACATGGCCTGTTACTCCAAAACCGCAATAGTCCAAAAACGGTCCCGTTGGCTGGTTGTTCCGTAAACACTCTGCCAGGAGTTTTTTGTCCAGAATCTAGAAACGGATTTCAATATGCAAACGCCAGGTGACCTTCTTCATCATGGTAACAATAATAAACGTGGTTGTGAAAGGATTGCAGTTAGGATAAGTTTACTTAAGGCTTAATTACAAGTTTTGTATGTAAGTTAAGTTACATACATGGAATGAGTTAAATATGTTTAGTTATACCAGATTGGTACTTTGGGAGCAATGGGGCTTCAGAGCAATGGGAGTTTGTTTTCGGCATAACAGGCTGTGGAAAAATGGCATGACACCCTATTTTAAATGTTTATCTTACTTTCATCTATTTCAGCTGTTTGTCTTACCCATGCTTTAGCAAACTATGTTAAATGTGTATTCATCACTTAAAACAAACTAATTTAACTGCTCATCTACTACTTTTAGCTGAATATTTCAACTCATCATCTCGTTCTCTTACTCATTTTCAAGCATCAACAGTAACACATGATGTTAATGTGCTGATTTGGTTATTAAGTTTACTTAAGATTAATGACATCACATTTTTTATCCTGTTTAATTTCCCCTTTCACACAAATATATATTGACAATGATTGGAATTAAATCACAGTTTAATATTTTTTTGGTGGGGTTAATTGACTTCATTGGTTTTAATTAGTTTAGCTTTCTACGGATCACCTGACCTACAGGAGTAGCCCCTACCCCTAGTTGGATCACTGCACTAATTTATACTTTTTAAAGACATGACTCCACGTGTCAATCAAGAACCCTCCTTCTCCATACACAAGTGCAGACTCATAAAAACCTGGCAGACTGTAGGGAAGAGTGATTTCAGACACTAAAAACACAGAAGGCCATTTGTTGGTACCTCAGACCTTCACTGAGGATTTCACACCAGCCAGAGAGATGACAAAGTGCGCAGACGGGTCTGTGTGAAAAGCAACCTGGCCAAGCATTGAAAGGGCAAGCGACGCAGCCCAAACATGACATCGGCAGTGTCATGTGTCCTTGCTTCACCCTCTTTCGCTTACACATGTGGTGGAGACATTTTCCTTAGTAAAATATTTGACAAATCACCAGTGTGTCTTGGATTTTATTCTGAAACGAGGAGAGAAGGAAGGATAGTTACAGAACTAGTGGTGAACCCTTGTCTGTATTGCATAGCGAGGCTCTGTGTTGCTCTCATTTAATCATGTCAGCCATTTTGAGGAAGATAAAGTAAAGAGTGTGAGAAATTATCACACTTTTTTGTTCTAGCTTTTTGTTTCACACATCGGTTTGTTTCCTAAGCTGAGTCAACCGCTGAGCTGCATGTCATGCTGGTTCAGTCACTTGGTTGGTTGTTGCTGTGGTTAAGATTGATAGCATAAACATCATATAATGTACTTGGAAACCACCGAAGGGACAGATGAGACGCACTGCAAAGGGCAGAATCAGTGTACAGGCAAGCAGAACCCAATTGTCCACATTTCTCTACAAATCTATAATTCTGAAGCCTTGAAGCTTAGATGATCTATATCTGTGGTCCATCCAGGAAAAAAAACCCTGAGTGGCATTAAAAATATGCAAGAGGAGGCCGCAAGATATTTTTAGAAAGGTGAGGGCAAGTTACAGCGCCTCAGTAGGTTTTGTGTCCCATGTAAAAGGTTTCTTTTCCCACAGGACAGTGAAGACATCATCAACGTGCTATATCCCTGTCACCCAATCGCCCCCTTGACCTCTACTCTGACCTCTGGGCCTGGGAGCTGCTCTACGGTTTTTTTCCAAGTTGATTTGAGAGTAAAAGAGGAACAAGGAACAGACTAAAATAATTGAAAGTGAAAGAAAGACCTAAGTGCTAATCTCTCCAACCTTAAATAGCCCTCATTCTGGGAAGCAGTTGATGTTCAGCTGTTTCCTACATCACAGAAAATGTGCACAGATTGTTTGTCACACTACTACCTCCCAAATCTGTCCACATACATGAAATAAACTCAACACCTGTGGACATTTCACTACCTCAAACTGATACGACACAGAAGCACTTTATAACCTTTCTAACTGGAGTCAGAGGGCAGCAGGTATTCAGTTTCATAAGAACATCAGGCATCATGAAAGGAACTGAGTCATCCTGTTTGTCAAAGAGCAGCTTTCACGAGTCTCTGAGCCTCAATAACTGCATCATTTACATCACGCAGCAGACTCAAACATACAGGTCTGTGAATGTGTGTGTGTGGTGTTAAATGACACGTACACACACATCTTTGGTTTGATGCCTACAGAGGACCAAACATCAGCCCATGAATCACATACAGCAAGATAAACAGTGTTTAGAATAGAAAACCTTGAAGCTACTTATTCTAAAATGTTAAGGACACACACACAAAAAAGATCTGCAATGATTTAAAATAACCACATTTTTCTAGAACAAACAGCTACTGACTTCTTTTTTCATTCACCTTTCTCCTCACATCACACCTCTCATTTCCAGGCTGACAGCCGGATGCTTTTTTTTTTTTTAAATAAATCATACTGTGTTCCATTTCTAGCCTAATTAGTTGCACAACACACCGGCGAGGTTGCATACATGTTACCCAACCCACAGAAATTAAATAAAAAATATGAATCTCACTCAAAAAGGAGGTTTACCTGTGTGTACAAAGGCTACCATGAGGCCTAGGAGCACCAGGAGGAGGAATCTGCAGATACTGCTGCTGTGAACCATGGTGGCTGCGGAAGGATGAGCGTCAGACAGAGCAAAGCGTCTCCAAAACCCCTCGAGTAGTAACTTCAAACGAGTAACTGACCCCGGGAGAGGAGCGGGAGAAGAGTACAGGGGACCGCAGGAGGGGAGAGGTAGGCAGCTGAGGGGGTGAGAGAAGGGGTGGGGACTAGGTGTGCACAGGACTGTCTGGACAGTGTGGACTTTGTGAGCACATCATCGCAGGGCACACCCACTCCAAACTCCTCCATCCACATAGTTGGGCGTGAGGGGTAAACATTCGGTAGCCGCTGACCTCGGCCAGGTCACAACACGAAGGTCTCTGCAGGACATTTTTATGCCTTTACTCTTGAAGGAAAGAAATCTAAATGTGGCAGTGGAGGAGAAAGTATTGAGGTCTGAAAGTACCAATATCTATATGCAAGTAATACTCCAGCAGTTCACTTATTGCACTCCTTTTGGGGGATTTCCAAGAACTTGTAGGTGCTGAGCGCTGAATTTAAGTACCCTGTGTCAGCCCGTCTAAGATTTTTGGGTTCTACATTTCCTTAATGCAACTGGCCTGAAAATCAGACTGAAATAAAAGTTTCACTTCATCCATTCACCCTGACCATTATTTTCATTTCATGTTTTCATTATAATAAAAGCAATATTTGCCTAAATGAAAGTACAAAGTAACATCAAATTCACATATTCAAATAAAGTACCCCATAAATGTACTTAAGTACAGTAACTGAGTTAAAGTACTGCACACTTTATTATTTTGTTGCTCTGAGAATCAAGTCAAGAGTGTTGTGTGAGCCCGTAGCCTGAGACAATAAGGGTTTGGGTTGGTGCTATGGGGCATTTTGCCAAACTCATTTTTCTTCTTACCCGGTTATTTTGGGAAGTCCTAACAGATTTCACTGCTGGTAGTTAAGAGTTTGGTTTCAGTATGATGACAATCAATGTGTGTGCCTAGAAATATATCGTCATTATTCATGTGATAGAATTGGTGACTTTCGTTTCCTCTTTGTGAATTTGAAAACTCCTATTTGGTCAAATATGCACTACAACCAAGCCGTGAGAGGATGAGCTTTACTTCCTGAAAAATACCGTTAAGAGCTTAACATTTGTTTCCCCACTGTGGAGAGCAGTCTGACATTCTGTGGGAAAATGCATTTTGTCTGCTTGGCAGAAACTATGAATTCAAAAAATAAGCATCATATATGTACCAGGTTTAACAGGGAAAAAAGCATGTGATATGATTACTCATTCGCAATTTTCTATCTAAATTCTTAGCATAGCGGGATTTAAAATGTTCCTTAGTTCATTAACATTATAAATGCAGATACCTGGCTTCCCTCTCGTGTTCTCTTTAATAAGCAGCAAAGATTAATTTTCATTTGTCATTTAGAGCTCTTAATAGGATCTCTGTAAAATGGGATTGATTGCAGTGTGACCGGGTGAATGCGGGTGGATCAAATGAATTCTGCACATTTGTGGTTTTTCTGAATAGTTCAGACACAGGTGTGAACAGCCCACACATCAGACTGTTTTATTATTTCATACTGCAATAAAAAAGTATGACTCCAGCAGATCATTTTCATATATTATAATACAGATGCAGAGAATTGAAAGTTTATTCTTTAAACAGCCTAGTATTTTACAAGAAATAGATAACTACTTGGAACTTTTGAACATGTCCTTAAAACAGGACATAAGTGGGCACGAATCCTTGGGCTCTACTTTGCCGTCATTATCCATGAACACCCAGCAGAAAACAGGGAGGGAAAAGAGAAGGTGGGGTTCGGGGATTAAAGTGTGAGGGGAAAACTTTCAATAAATAAAACAAAAACAATGGATATAATCTTTCTAACCTTTCCCATAATACTCCAACCAACCCATCCACATATCCCCACTTAAAAAAAAAAAAATCCCATACCACAGAGGCCAAATTTGAAATTTGTCGTCACTGAATTTCTACAACAGGACATGATTCAGGACCGAGCAGCCGATACCCAACGGACATCAACGCCCCTGCAGACTTTCTCCAGAAACTCAGTTTATCTGGTGATTGCTCTCCTGGCTGGTCGGTTTTTTCACTGGCCAGTTTGCTCCAGTCCATTTTTCTCTGGAGGGTTTTCATCAGATTATAGGTCCACAAGCAACAGGAACAATACACCCCGCCTCAGAGATCACTGCTTGTTCACAATTAGGAATTTATGAGGGATTACCAGAGTACGTCTGATAAATGGGAAACTGAAAATAAAAAGGTGAAAGTTGTGGAAGCAGTCGAGGGGCCGTGGCAGGGGTTTGGGTAAAACAGCTGCTGTTCAAATAGGATACAGTCAATGGGGGTTTGCTTGGCTGAAGTCCCTTAAAAGTCTTCCAAAGTCTCAATCTCTCCCATATTCAATCTCTCAGATGACGCATTCACAGAAAAACCTGAAAATGTTAAAAGAAGAAAGACACAATCAGCAGATGTGACATAAAAAGAAAGCAGTGACACATCGTTGCAGACTGTTCTGATTCAGCAGGTGGATGTTTGCTCTCACCTAGAAGGCTGGGGTCTGCGCGGACCATCTTCTGCTTCTTTTTCTTCTTCCCTGAGGTGACGGTCTCAAAGCGCTGCTGCTGCTGACCACTCGTATGGTTGGACTGGTAGAGTGACGAAGATCCTGTTCCACCCCAAACAGATTCCTGGGCAATATAGAAAGGTGGATTTAAAAGTTGTTCTGTTAAGTTGTGGTCTTTCACTCAATATGGTCCCAGTAAATACCAATTTCATTACCACTACCAATTCAAATCATTATAAAACAATCATAATGAGATGCAGAAGGGGACTATTTACATTTTGTCTTTTCAAGATTGCACGGACTGAGCCACGTTTATCATTATTCAAAGTTATGTGGATATTAATTTTCTGGTATTGATGACAAAACATAGTACCAGATATTGTCACCAACAACCGAATTAGATGCGTCTTTACACAGAATTTATAGGAACCATTACTGGCAATTATTCTGCTCTCTGCTTTGATTTATTTTCCTCAAATCAAATATTTTGTTGTGCACTGTAGCGGTCTCAAGTCAGTGAGAAGATTGAAAGATAATGCTGCCTTCAGTGCTCACAGTAGGTGTGGGCAATATGGGTACAATCCTCCATAACAGGATGTGTGATATACATGTTGCAAACATTTAAAAGTCTGCTCAGTGATGGAGGACTGCCCACATTGGCCTGAATCTCTGTCAGCAGAAACATGTACATTATCTCATGGTATATATCATCATATTGCCCAAAACAGACACCAGAGTCAAGAGTACGTCAATTTAACAAGACAGATCTGTTTCGCAAGAGGATCACATGGACAGATTTGGCTCTTTGTTCCCATAAGGAAACAAGGAATAAGCAGTGCAATTACACATTTGGGGCTGATCCAAAGGGGTGACGCAAGAAAGAGTCACAGAAGAAATGTAAATAAGTGGTTATGGATGGAGTATGACGGCACTGGCTATGTCAGATGACTTGCTCTGATTGGTCTGAACCTGCCAGGCAGAAATGCGTGAGTGAGTGAAAACTATTTTGGGGCAGCGAAAAACGACAGATGTCTCTATTTTAGATCAGATTATAAAGACTCGCGTGGCTTTTGTGAGGCAAAATGGGACCAAAACATTTGGTACCCATATGCTGAGCCTTTATCTCGCTGGTACCACTTCAGTCTCGCTGGTACCACTTCAGTCTCGCTCACCTGCTGCTGCTTGAGGGCTTGCTGTTGGATCTGCGGTGCCGGTTTCTGTTGGTTAGCGTTCTGTTTGGCACGACGTTCCAGGAACTGCTTGGCAAAGTCCTTGGCCTCGGGAGTGTCCCCCAGATAGGCCCTGACATAGTCGTGCACCTCGTATGGAGAGTCCACTTCTTTCAAGAAGGATGCAAACGTTGGAACTGGCAGGAAGACAGATGGACAATATTTTTAAAATTTGGCTTCTAGAAATAGTCCATCAATAGTGGTGGGCGGAGTGTCTTTGCCAAACATATTTTTAAAGTCTTACCATCCAGATTGTTGGCTGTGTTGAGGGTGTGCAGAGTTTGCTCACACCATTGCATGAAGGTGTCCTGCTGACTCTTACTAACCCCCTGAAACAACTTTAGCAGCTTCTCCTCCTCTTCTACCTTCTTATTGGGCCGCCCACTCACAGAGTTACTTTAAAAAGCGCATACAAATGCAAGAGGAAGACAAAAATAAGTTTGTAAGATGTTCGCATTACTCATATCCTTCACATGGTATGTCACGCTCTCATCGGAGGTTGTGACTAAGACGTTTTTATTTATTTAGGCATTCTTAATAAATACCTGAGGTTGGCGTTGCCTTTGTTGTTCTTCTGCGTGCTGCCTTTCTTGGGCTGGGGAGGTTGCTGGACAGCCTCTTTCACAGCCTCATCCCAGAAGCCCATGTTAGAGTTGTGGGTGTCACCCCAGATACTGCTGGAGTCTGAGCCCCAATTAGTGCAGGAGCTGGTGTTCACAGACCCCCACACTGAGTTACTCAGAGACGGCTGTGATGAGAGTGAGATACTGTTACTGACATAACACTTGTTTCTAGGGCAGCAAGTCACAATTCATTTCATAACTAATTAATCTGCCAATTACTTGTCCAATTAATCAGTTGTTTGGTCTATACAATTTTAAAACACGGTGAAAAATATTTGTCACAATTTCAGCTCAGTGTGACTATTAAAAGTGGAGTTTTTAACTAATAATTGGACAAAATATGCAAAGATATACATTTTTCTGTAATGCACGGAAGGAATACAATACAGCTCAAAAACTGAACTAGGACTAGAACTGGGGAATGTTTTTCATTTGCGCTTGCCGAATCATTTTCTGCTGTTACTGAGCTGCATTAAGCTGAAAACTGCATTAAGCAATATTTTAAATATCAACATTGAATTTCTGATGTCAAAATGTCGCTGTAGTGCTGAATCCCCTAAAGACCCACACCCAACTCTGTGGCTCTATGTAGCTCAGTTTCAGTATCGTATACACATGTCACGTACAGTTCTGGTTTGAGGGCGGATCTGTTGGGTGACAATGGGGTGTTGTTGCGGTGGCTGCTGCTCCTTTCGCTGTTTCATCTGCTGGGCTTCTTCCCTTTGAATCTCCAGCAAAGATTTGGTAATAGCTGGCTGCTTGGCCACACTACCCCAACCAGACAGCTTGGCCTGGGGCTGCTGAGCCAGCTGCATGGCCTGCTGCTGCTGTAGCTTCAGGAGCTCTTGTTGCTGACGCCGATGCTGTGGGGGTGACGGAGGGCATGAATTATTGTGCACAAAAATAATGGCATTTGGCTAAATGACAAAAATGTGTCAATGGCATTGCTTTTAAATCAAGAAAGGCACTAAAACACTGCTGGTGACAGAGCCGCCAAACACAACCAGCCTGACAAAGGGCTGTCTTTACCTCCTCACGCGCCTGTCGTTCTCTCTCCTCTTCCAGTTTCTGGATCTCAGCCAGTGACAGGGCGTTCTGAGTCTGGTTTATAGCGTTGGCCGACTGCTGGCCCCACTTTGAAGAGGATGGAAGCTGAGGAACAGGACAAGGTGTTTTGTCAACTTTAAATACCTTTTGTACCGTCTCTTTTTGCAGACTAATCCTATACCCTTACCTTCATCTGTGCAAACTGCTGCTGCTGCTGTTGTTGTTGTTGAAGTCTCCTGAGGGCCTCTTGTTGCTGCTGCCTCTGTCTCTGCAACTCCTGCTGTCTTTGAGCCTCCTGCTCTCTCCTCTTCTGCTCCTCCTCCTGCTGTTGTGCCAGAGCAGCTGCCGCTGCAGCAGCAGCTGCCTCTTCCTCCGCTCGCTTCTCCTCCTCACGCCTCCTCAATACTTCAAGTTCCTCCTGCTTTCTGCGCTCCTCTTCCTGGTGAGGTAGAAAACACTGCAATTTAGGGAGACATTTCTGAAGTTTAGACAGGGGGTAAAGTGTATAACATGTTTACATTAGCTAACCTGTTTGCGTAGGAACTCTTCCCGTTTCTTTCTCTCCTCCTCTTCCCTTCGTCTCTCCTCTAATCTACGAAGGGCCTCCTCTTGTGCCAGTCGCTCCTCTTCCTCTTTTTGCCTGCGCTGTGCCTCTTCTTGCTCCCGTTGTCGTCTTAATGCCTCCTCCTAAAAAGAGTTACAACAGTGGGTCACTCTCAAGGCCATCAGAGAAAAGTGGCTCAGTAAAGAAAAGCAGTAGCTCAAAAAGCTCTAAGTGCCTCAGATGGATATTGTTCAAATGCTCCACCTGTTTTTGCCGTGCCAGCTCCTCTTCTTCTAAGCGTTTGCGTTCCTCCTCCTGTCGAGCCCTCAGGGCCTCCTCCAGCCGTTTCCTCTCCTCTTCCTCCCTTTTGGCTCTCATTTCTGCCTCACGCCTCTCCAGCTCCAACTGTTGGATGATAAAATAAAAATACACTCATGGTATTATCCACAGAGATGTGAGAGAGAAGAGTATTTCAGACTAATGATACAATCCTGTTCAAAAGTTTGGAACTGCCTGCCACAAAAGCTTCAAGAATACAGACGGCTGACAGGACTACTCTATATTTTTGAATGGTCTTTCATTTGTTTTGGTTGTAAAGAGTCCTCTTTACAAATAGATGTTATTTTGTATGAAGGGTTCGCACAAAATGTAATGTAAGAAATGAGCTTCAAAATCTGTGCAGATTTAAAGAGGAACAGGTTCATTGTCAAGTGGGCCATGTGTGGGGGGTTTTCAGATAAACATTGTTTACCTTTGCAGACTTTGACTTCTCCAACTGTTGCATCTGCTCGATGGTTGGAGCCTGTGCCATGGAGTCTATAGGTAAATCCCACACGCTGCTGCCATCCCACGCTGTTGAGAGTGACAGAATATGATGCATTGCACCTGCTATGAAATGATAATAGACTTTCTTTTCTTTTCATGTCATTGAAAAAGAAGAAGGGAGAAACTCACTGTTTGGAGCAGCTTGTTGGAGGTTTGGTGTGCAGGAAGCCTGAGAAGACGGGTTCTGCATTTCCCACACAGAACCAGAATCTGGTACAGACAGGGAACGGGTAACGGGAGGTAGGAGGCTCTCAGATGCCCTTCAAAAACATAAGAAAATAAACTATTAGTAAATGCAAATGCAAGGTAGGACATTTAACCACTGAAGTAAAGACATATAGATGTATTTAGAGGTAGGGCAGTAAAGACATGTCTGCGCATTAGGGTTGAAATTAGTGTGTGGAACAGATAACAACAAGTATCGGGTTAAATTTGTAAAATGTATTAATAATAGAATATATATAAATAAGCAAATATAGCAACTTTTAAAAAACTTTAAAAAAAACTGATCAAAAACATTGATCTGAAGCTCAATTCTGAGGCTATCTAATTTGTTTTCTAATAAATATAGAAACTACTACTAAAAAGTATAGATAGAGATAATTTAGTTGGTTGAACAGGTACAGATACAGATAATGGTGTACTCGCTCATCCCTATTGGTGTTGTGTGTGTGTGTGTGTGTGTGTGTGTGTGTTACCTTAGCTTGAGAGCCTGGTATTGCTGTAGAAGCAGGTTGATCTGCTGTTGGTGTTGTTGCTGCTGTTGAAGAGGAGCTGAGTTAAGAGCTGCAGCTTTCTGCTGGGCCAGGGCCTGCGCATATTGCTGCCTGAATGGACAAAGACAAATGAGAGAAAATCAGGAAAAATATGTTAACATATGAATGAATCAGTGCATGATGTTTATTTCCTATATGCATTAATGTGATTTAATGACCTGAGCCTGGCGTACCTGAGGAGGTATTGATATTGGAGCTGTTGTAGTTGGTAAAGGTTGAGAGCAGTGAGTTCTTGCTGTCTCTTCAATCTCTCTTGATCACCATCCCCCTGCATTACACAGAAGACAGTCTGAATAAATCATAGCCGTCAAACAAGCAAGAGGTAGCTACAAACATATGATGCCGAGCAAAAAGGACTTCTGGGTTGAAAAAAGCAGAAGGGTTTGGACCTCAAACCCTCAAGCGGTTTGGTAACTACCAAAAGCACCACATAGAAGAATAACTTCTACACTTTAGCAGTTACAGCAGCATTAGCTAACAACTATCCATAACCTAACATATAACAATGGCTAATTTCAATGTCATTTTAGTTTAGCAGCTGTTTTCACAATGACAGAGGAGACAGACCTCTGTACTTAAAGAAATCAGACAGTGAGTGGTTATTTCCACAGACTGCTTACTGACAAAAGGGAGGAGTAGATAAAGAGTGCATCTTGGAGAGAGATAAATTTGTACCTTTTCAACATCTGGCTACAATGCGGATTTCAATCAGTCATGAATGCTTTGATTGCATTTACACTGAGATTAGATTGCTGTTCGATGCATGAAGTGACTAAGTATAAATGGGGTCATAGTGCAGGTCAGATTTACTCAAACGCCAGTAATTTAATGTCGATAGAAATTACCACACAATTCAAAATATTTTAATTTTCAAGACTTTGATGACGATCTTTAGGAAGAAGAAGAAAAAAAAAAACTACTACAAGAAAAACCTCAAGAAGAAGGGTGTTGAAACACTACGTAACTGACAGGAGGGATTCCTCCGATACATCTTAACTGTGGAATACCACACCACCTACAGGTCATGGTTAGTACTGGCAACAAGTGTGGATTACAAAGCAAAACCTTTGGACATAATGAATAAAACAGGGCACCTTTAGCAAATGCATACCTGTAGAGGTGGCGGTGCAGGGCCTGGAGCGAACGGTACCCTCCCCCATATCTTCATGATCTCTCCAAGAGGTTGAAATATTTCATCACACCCTCTTTTGACTAAGAGAGACATTGTGAAGTAACCAGCTTGGAACCACTCAGTCATCTCCTGGTTGCTGAATGGACCTGAAAGAGCGCAAAAAGAAAGCAGAGGGGATTCAGGGACTACACTAGAGCGGTTCTGAAAATAAATATACAGTATTTAAGCCACATTTTGAGCACATAAAACGTCTTCCAATCTCACCCTGTATCTCCCCTTGGGGGTCTTTGTAGAACCACTTGAGAGCGGCCTCGTGGGTGAGCGGCAGGCCTGCAGGTTTGGGCTTCTCTGAAGTCTTTGCTGTAAGTCTGTCATCATCCACCACACCATCCTGTAGGTATGCCACCATCTTTTCTGCTTCCTGCGAGAGGATGGAAACAAAGACAGAGATTTCAAAAAAGACATTACCATTGCTCATTATCTGACCCAACAAAAAAAACAGCCTGCTCTTCTTAGCTGATACGTCAACAAAATTGCTGTTGCTGGACAGAAATTGCACTACAACTTGTTTTATAGTCTTTTATTGGAAAGGAAGTATTAACCACTTACAAGGGTTCATTTGAAGAGTAGTCAAATCTCTGGTATCATAATATTTACAACCTGCTTTCATCCTTACTGGGTACAAAGATATCTGAAGATTGTTAGTCGAACTGTAGTTGAGGATAGGCCTACCATCTCCTGCCAGACTTCTATGTTAAAAGTCTACTAACTTACCTGCTCAAAGTGTTTCAGTCCCTCATCTTCATCTGTGTCATGTGGCACAGTGGTGGGCCTGCCAATAGGTGCCAATATATTTGAAGGGAAGGGCAAAGGATTGTTCATCACCACAGGAACCTCAATGGGCTTTTGCTGCGGTAGCGGGACGGTGGGTGAGGGAGCAGATACTTCTGCACAGAAAAAGCAGGTATTAAGAGGTTTTCCATGTAGGTGAAGCCAAATGGAAAAACAGTCCTATTTACAGTATAACTGAGGACCCAAATCCCACCTGCAAGAGTGGTAGAAATGTGAGTCATGGGTAGGGACTCAAGCATGCTGTTAGACATAGAGATGTGCAGGGGGACTTTGCAGGGCTCTGGCGGGAGCTCCAGGGGTGGCTGCCTTTCAGCTGGCCTCTCAGACTCTTCTGTTCTACTGGGCTGGCTCTGGGACAGAGACTGTGCTGGAGCCTGGCTCTCTGAGACTGGGGGAGCAACAGGTGGAGCCTCATCTGATGCTCTTGCAAACTCTAAAATAAAAAACAAATGGTTAAGACACATCCGCAAATAAGGAGTAAAAGTTTTCATTGATGTTTCAGTAACTGATAATGAACATTTTAACTTTTTTTAGGTCATACTTGCATCACTTGGCTTAACAGTCACGACCTGTCAAGTAATCTACTGTATCTTTTTGTGTCCATAAATACAAAAAGTGAAAGTAAAATGTTTCACAAAAGTGAATTGTGAGCACTGCTTACACGCAGATTGCAAATGGAGCCAGCATCTCTTTCACAAACAATCCTTCACTTACTTTGCAAATACTACAGTCCACTTGCATGATCAGGCATGCAAGACAAGTACAGTGTTTCTTTTGATTAATTAAATGTGTCAAAAGTAACATGAGAGGGAATTTTCTTATATAGCAAGTCACAGCTTGCATATTGGAAAACCAGTATCAGTAAGCTTACAGTGGTGCTTTTCTGGAGATTCATTTGAAGTTATGACCATGGTGTAGAAAGAGGCTGAGGGAAATTCAAACTAGGGAGAAGGTAGAACTCCAAATCTAGCACATTGCTCATTTGACTTCATATCCATGCTTGTCAAACATTATTAAAAGATTTAAAAAAAAAAAATGCATTTAAAAAAATAAATCAGAGTACAAACTATCAAAGTGACTGACCTTTTCGTTCCAACTCTCTCTTGGCCTCTGTTTCTGTTTCTTTGGTCTCCTTAGGATGACTGTCCTCCTCCTCCAGGCCCTCTTCACACTCCTCCAAAGGTTTGAAGTCGAGCTCCGCCTCCTCCAGGATCGGCTCCTTGGAAGCTTTCTGAATACACAACAAAGACCACAATTACAGTCACACTCATAAATACATGGCACATCAATGCTTAATTTAAAAGCCTTTGTAATTCACTGATTTATTCAAAACTCTTTCTAGGTGTCTGCATCTTACCTTGAGTGAGAGAAAGGCCCCTGATGAGTCGAAGGTGCCCGCCTCCTCGTCTGCGTCCTCCAGACACCATTCTGGCAGGCTGTCCCTCTCGTCCTCCAGGCTACCGCTGCCTGAACGTGGCCTCCTGTAGCCACGCTCGTCTTCTCTTGCATCAAATGGGAAACGGCGACGCTGGTCTGGGTGTTCCCGCCACCCTGCTGACCGAGGGCCGTCTGCGTAAAATAGGAAAATAGTTATCTTTGTACAACAGACCTTCGGATCTACGTTAGCCTCATCAAGATGGAGAGAAAACTTTTTTGGGCACCAGCGCTACTGAACAAATTCAACATACAATAACAGCATGAATTTTTGATGTGAAGTTCAAAAGCACAGGGAAGTGAAGAAAGGAGACATCAGTGCACCATTTAAAATGTCCCTCTTACATAACGTGTGCCTTTAAATGGTACCTGTGTATATAATATCATTGTGAAGAGGTCGGGAGGGGAGCTGGAGAACCCCTTGAAAACCCCTCAATTCAAGCTGGTTGTATGGTAATGTTTTCCTGTGCGCTACAATGAAATAACTGACCACACAACCGTTTACACGCTGTAACACGCTGTAACACACAAATGTACCTCATTATGAAACAGGCCACGAAACAATGAACCTGGCAGAACACCACAAATACATTTATCAAAGATAATTTATCAAAGATAAATGTGGTCAGTGCAGTGCCCACCTGGGCTCGCGGGGCACCACCGGTCTCCATCCCGTCGAGAACCCGCCAGGCGCCAGCCCCCCTCATCATCCTCACCATTCTGATCATCACGAGAAGAACGCCAGTTCTCACTCTCTGCACGCGTGAATTCATGCTTCCTCGGTAGGGCTGTTCCAACATCCTCATAGTTGCCTCGAACTGTAAAGAGTAGTGGGTAAGGGTATAGTCAAAGGTCAAGCTATCATCATCATTGTTTTGATAGCTCACTCAATGCTGTCAATCAAATGAAAATCTATCTTTTTATCTGTGTCATTTAAGGCCTGTTTAGACCTAGAATCAATGTCAGATCACAAGTGGACAGCTGTAAGTACAGGTGTGAATGCACTCCAGATGCACGGAGATTAATTCCCTCAGACCACATTCGGAGGTTATCTGGGCCACATGTGACCACATTCCTTTAGTAGTGTGTGTAATGTGTCCTGGACCTCATTGGAGGAAGGCCTATATATAAACATGAAACACGCTGTCTGGTTTCTATTTGGTTCACTGGAATGCAACTAAATAAGTTTTTGCTCTCTTACTTGCAAAGATAAGCAGCAGATGTTTGTGAACACACCGTTTGAGATGCATCCTAATGCCAGGTGCGAACTGACGTACTATGCTGTCCACTTGTAACTGTATCACCTAAATGCACATTAATGCCAGGTCTGAACATGGCCTACTAAAGAAATCTGAACTTTCTATAAGCAAATTATTATCAATCAACTTCTACAAAAGGCACACTTACTGTGATTCATCTGAAAATGTCCTGGAGCAGCTTCGACTAGATTGACAGAGAGCAACAAGTAGATAAGCCAGTGCATTTGCCAAAAAGTACATCATGTATTGATTATTTGAGCAACAAACTAACACCAACCTGGGTCTTTTCGACCTGGCTTTTCAAACCTTCTATCTCCCCTGGTGAGATAACAAAACCACACATTATATAACATAGCAAAAAGATTAAGTTTAATTGTCGTCTAGCAAAAACTCACACTGAACATCTGTACATGGTCAAAACAGGGGAAGAGTTTACAAAAAATAAAACAGGTATTTCAATACCTTTCCTCCCAGCTTTGGGAGCGATGCATCTCCCTCCCTCCACGACCAAAACCTTCCACATCATCAAAACTTCTTTGGTAAAACCCTCCATCTCCTCTTCCCCGGCCTGAAAACAATCACAGGTGACATGAACTAAACTAGTTGCTGATGACTGTGGGCAACTGCAAAGCATTTAAGGTATTTAACATTGTGATCAGAGGACAAAATGTGGTTTGAACATCAGCGGAGGGTTGCACAGAACATTAGAGATTTTCCACAGCAGATGATCAAAAAGTCTATACCAATCTTCTGTTAGTCACGGGTGCTCAGGTGAATTAACTGGATGAATTTTAAATAGTTTATATATTCTTTATCAAACACGTAACTGAACTACCATCATCTATTCCACAAATCTGCTGAATCATGGTGCTGTACTTTTCCTTTTCATCCAAAAGATGTCAAATAATCCAGCTCTTCTGGTTTTTAATTAATCTGTCTTCACTATGATTCATACACAATATCTCCTAACAGTGACGCCAACATCTGATTTGTGTACCTACAACTTCCTGTAATAAAACCCTCTGTGACATGGCTTCTCAATCAACCTTCAATATAGGTGGGTCAGAAAAAGTTCACATGCAGTTCATTTGACGCACACAGAAGCCAGAAGCTACATACTAAACTTGTTCAAACACACTTACCTACAGTAACACACGCACTTTAAACATCGTAAAATACAGTACGCAGATTTAACTGACTGGAGGATGTGTATGGCTGTCCTGAGTGTGTGTGCTACTAGCATACCAATTTTAAACAGGGTTTTCCATGTTTGAAGTATCAGTAAGTGCAGGCAGCTGGGAAAGAGTATGCTGAGTAAGCACAACACCTACAGAGTACTAATATAACCCCATCTTGTCTCAAGCTGTGGCCAAATTAGTGGGACTCTTCAAAAGGCATCTTAACTGTCTGCAGTTGTTAAGACTTTGAAAACCTCACAGACAGAATAGCTAATCAGCTAAAATGAAGGCTCATTTAAAAAGTGAAACCTACCACTGTGGTGAACTCCCTCTGCAGCTATTTACCCTTGAAATGAGAAAAGAAACACGACATTCCTGTATGATCTTGGTAAATTCTTACCTCTACCCCTTGAGGTACTTCGGCCTCTTGGTGCCCCTACTATCGGCCCGCCTCCTCGCCCTGTCAGCCGAAGTACAGCTGCACTGTTTACAGACATGGAAAAATTTCTCTGCAAATACAAACAAGGGGAGGGTAGAAAGGAGGGGGGGTGAACAGCAGCCTCTCAGCTTTCTTCTTTGCACTGACTGTGTATTTGGTAGCCTAATTAACAAGAATACTGTACATATTCCAAGACAATCACAATAAAAAGAAAAATGGCCTGAGGTAAATGTGACATATTATATTTTATATTTTTTATTGCCTTTAATTGATAGTGACAGCTGAAGGGAGACATGAAAGAGGAGAGCGGGGATGACACACAGCATAGGGCCACAGGTTGGAGACAAACCTAGGACTCAGCTTTGGTACGTGGAGTGCCAGCTCTAGCAGGTGAGCTTCCAGCGCACACCAATGTGACAGTTATATTAATCTGCCTGATAATTCAGAACCAGTTTCTGATCTTACCATTTCTCACCAAGACAAAGACCTGATATTACGACAAGTATTCCTACCTGTTCCTCCTCTGTAAAAGACACGAGTGCCAGAGGCGGCAAGGGCTCCTCTTGCAATATGGGCAGGAACTCCTTATCGTGTAGATCTATAGGGATCTGGAGGAGAGAAATAAACAATCACATACGGCATTTAAAAGAATCACAGCAAATAACAAAAAGGAGTAAATCTAATCTCGGCAGTAATATAATTTGCATGCAAATCACCGCGACTGCATTGCATCAAAAGAGAAGATACAGACAGTATATGCCTACCCACCTTGTTATCCTTTACATAAAGTGCTAACATTTCTTCTCTCCCGTAGCGATAGTCTGCAAGTTTATACTTTGGCAATGCAGGTGAGAGGGGTGGAGAGGCAACCGCACAGCCGCTTCCACCACCGCCGCCGCCGCCGCTGCTGCTGCTACCACCTCCAGACAGGGCACGGAGCCTGCGGAGAGACAAAGGGTAGTAAGAGCAGAGGGGACAGAAGAAGGGGAGACAACACTGAAGCTGAGATAGCATTTGGCATGTCACGTGGAAAAGCTGCATTGGGAAAACCAGTTTCACAACCAACCAACTAATCATCTCCCTCAGACTAATCATTTAGTCATTCCAGTTCATTTACCATTCTGGTCCAAAGTTAAGTGTCTGGGTTTCGGCCATTCTTCTTAGAAGTTCTACAAACATGAGAAAGGAGGAGAAGGATTATTACCAGTTAGTATACTGTTATTGTATAATCGTACTGCTGTTGGAAAAACAAATTAAAAGCAAGAAAATAAAAGCATGAATCACCACTGTGCTGTAGTTTTTTTTACTGATGTTGCACAGAAAAGAAGAATCCTAAATACTTATGTAGCCCATTTTGCTTTAGCATTTATTAATAGTTCATTTGTCTGATTTTAGTTTTGTTCATACACTAGTGAAGCCATAGTTGAGTGCATTAATTGAACCTCTTCAAAAATATTTTTGGCAGTTTTCATTAAGTAAAATTAGGCTATTGCAATCACCATATGTTGCACGAACAAACACTTAAATTGCAGCGCTGCCCGGCTCCAGATTGAGCATTTGTCTATTCAGCGAGTTGATTCATTATTATATGTCGAAATCAGGATAACTTCAATTCAATAAATTCCC
>NW_023339796.1:12116879-12119168 GCF_004916995.1 Morone saxatilis | reverse complement strand
ACACACACAAATAGTATTACTTAACCTACTAAACTTTACCATACAAGTTGAAGCAACTGTTGTATTTCACTGATGCAATTCCTTTACCAAAGCATTAGAAAAATACCTAAAGTTTTGTCACCGACTTTAAGATATTCCACCTCCTGAGGATATACTCTTTAGCCCATCCCACCAGCACACAAGCAGTGTACGATTTCAATCTGCAAAAGCTATTTTAGGAAGTCTCCCAGCCTGCAAAGCGGGTACGTCAGACACCTGTAATTGACAACTCGGGGGTTGCCTCTACTTCTGCAAATAAAAATAAAGAATCATGTTTTGCCAACAAGGGTTTGTTTACGCTATCGTCTCCACCGCCAGAGCCTTTCCCCTCCGTTTACACCCAGGCTTTAAATTAAAGGATTCATAACGCACAGAGACTTCCTCAAATATCGGACACAAAAGGCGACAGTAGACCCACAATACCACTGACCTTATGGGAGCCAGGATAAGCCACGTGTATGTTGATCGTTAACGCAATAACTGCAGCAACTTGAAGTCAGCGACGTTTTCTGGCAACCGCTTCGCACATTTAGACCCAATTACCATTAAAGTGAAAACCACTGGCGGAGTTTACGCAACATTATGACTCGTCTGAAATGATTTAGGAAGCAAAAGCTTTGCGTTTAAACCAATCTGAACACAACTTTTTTTTTTTATTAAAATCAGGTTGATCGTGTCACGCTTGGGTCGTCGTTATAAACCACACCGAAGCCCAATAATGTGTCAAAAAGTGACTTACAATGCTCAGTGCGAGCCCTGACTGTCACACGGGAAGGTTATAATGTAAACCAGCCTCGTTTGGCAGCATTACGTTAGCTACCGCGACGAGCTAACCATTCAAATAAACAACCGACGCTGATAACCGAGCTCCTTTAATGACAGCACGCCGGTAACGTTTAGGGCTCACCTGACGATAAACACGTTTATTCACCGACTGCGAGCCGACGGGAGAGTGAAGTTAGCAGCTTGCGTTGAAAGGTGGCAGCAGAGTTAAAGCCAGTTAAAGTGCCACTTGCTAACATGCTGCTAACGAACGGCAGCTAACGGCAGCTAGCATCGTTTTAGCCCACCGCGGCTCGCTAATGTGAGGCTGTCACGCGTGGAGATGCGACTGCTGCACACTGTCACTGGTTTATTTCACCCCACAATAAGGTGTACTGTCGCTCACTCTCTGCACACAGCCGCTGTGGACGCTCCTCGGACATTAGTTAATCCCCCTCCTCAGCACTTGTAGCTAGCACGCTAACAGGTTGGCTAACCAGCTACACGCGGCCTTCGAGGCAGCCCGGATCCACAACAACATTTCCTCCGCAGACATCCCGCACTTCACGCAGCCCGGACACGCACACACAACCACTGGGGCCCGGTGCCGCAAGGCCAAGTAAACATGTTGGCTTTAACAACAGTCCCAAAGCCTCCAGCTCGTCTGAATATGCCTCCCTGACATGACACTTCGCTTAAATGTGCGCTATTTTCTTTGCCTGTGTATTAAACTTTGGCTGTCTTACCTCTGCTTGTTCTGACAGCACAAGGTTTGTATGCGAGTTGTGTGGCTCTCTCTCTCTCTCTCTCTCAGTGTCTCTCTCTGTCTCTCTCCCCCTCTCTACCCAACCAGTTGAGGCAGAGGACAGGCCTCCTAGAGCCGGGTTCTGCTCGAGGTATCTGCCTTTCTGCCAAGTTTTTCCTTTTCTGCCACTGTAGCCAAGTGCTTGCTCATGACTGCTGGGTCACTGTAGATAATAAAGAGTATGGTCTAGACCTGCTCTAGTGTCCTGAGGTCACTTCTGTTATGATTTGGTGCTATAAAATTGAATTTAAAATGAAAATCTATTGAATCTCTATCTCGTTTAAACAATTATTCAAATTAAACCATCATTACAGACATTTACAGAGAAAATGTTTATTTAGTGGAACTGCTAACAACTCATAGACATTTGTGACAAGTGGTCCAATTAGAAACTTTTTTTTGTAATATGTCACAAGCCCAATTGGTTGGAAACTATTGGTAAGTAACTAGTAACTATAGCTGTTGGATAAATGTAGTAACAATTACATTAATTTCTGCAGAAATGCAAGTGAACTTGACTAATATATGTTAGCAATACATTTGTCAAACATGGTCACTCACTTGGTCTCCTTTAAGTCCCTTAAGCACTTTGGTCATAGTGCCCTGCCCAGAAAAAGAAACAGCACTTGAAGATACATTCATAAATTCAAGTTATCTACCTGATAACATTTCATGCAGTATTT
>NW_023339796.1:12092764-12116779 GCF_004916995.1 Morone saxatilis | reverse complement strand
ACACACACACGATGAATTTCAATATATCTTACGATTTAAAAGAATATAACAGATCCATAAGTTGGTCAGTTTTACGATAAATCCTTGCCTTCGTTCATGCTTACTATAGCGATCCAAGATGGGCCACAGGCTCTTCACAAGTTATTTATCATTGTTGTGTCAGACAAAGAGACACGTTACATATCATTTTCATATCTTCTATTAAAAATTTTATATTTTTACAAATATAGAAGTATTAGAAAACAGACATCATTTTTATACAATTTTTCTCATATATTATGTACTAAACAAAGATACAAGGTACCAAAACTGGAATAATATATGGGATACCTCCCCAGAATAATGTATATACAATAAAAAACACTAAGGATGACAATGATCTATAAAATTAATATAGTTAATATATTAAATAAATATAAACAAATACTATAATTAGAATACTGAGCAATAAAATGTTATATAAATAAAAGACAACTAAACCAAAATGATTAACTGCATATTAGAATGACGAATAAGCCAGAATACATATATGGAACTTAAACACAAGAAGAAATTACAAAGGAGCAAGTAATTAAAATGAAGAAATGTCTACACTCAATAGTTCAACTACAGAATGTCCATGTCTAATAAGCTGAAATACATTTCCAAAGTGAAGATTAACATTTACAAGCATTTTTCCATCATTCCCATAAGTCATTAATAAGTGATAATTATTTTATTTTAATTTAGAGAAGTAATTGATACACAAGAGTATAAATTAATCCTACAACATTAAAATAAATAAATAATAGAAAAATAAAAGGTATTTTTACCAAAAAACATCTTATCATTACTTAATTCTATACATATACTTATTTTATTTAATTCTATTAATGATATGTTCTATAATTAATGATATGTGTGACGTTAATTATAAAAGAATAACAGCTGAAAATTCTGCTAGATAATGATGTAACTCCAATATACAAATTTCTGACAATGTAATATTAATAAAAATATCAATTGAAAATTACAAGCAAATGTTATACACTGCCAAACCTTAAAAAAATGAATCAAATAAAATTGAAATTTAAAAAGTGTGTAATTGCATTCAGTGGCGATGAGGAGAGGGTCAGAGGCAAGATAGATGGAATTGAAAAAAAGATTTAAGCTGACTTATAAAAGTAAAATAGCAGATAGCACCAGAGTGAATTATAAACACGCAAAACCTTCTGATCCTAGAGTCCGACGCGCCTACCCAAGATTGCGCCAACGAAGTCATGAAACAAGAATAAAGAACTATATACATTATAAAATGAATGAAAAGCTAAGAAGAAGAGATATAATAAATATATATTGAGATTAGCAGAATAAAAAATAAAACAGTGTTTACCTCATAATGATTTAAATGGTGCCGGAAGGTAATCTTTTGACTGATGTTCAGAGAAGCAAAAACGGGTGATCCACATGTATAATGGAAACACAGTTAGCACATTGGAAGTTAAGGTGGTGCTAATAGGTCGCGGACAGTACGGGCCAATATTTTGGAGAATTCTTTCGTCCATTTACTTTTACATTATTTTCCATCGTCCGACAATGTGGACAACCATATACCACTAAAGCGCCCTGTAGTCCAGGTTGACCGCAACTACTCATACATGAATGTGTGTCATACGTAAATGATCCATGTATGTCTATGTATAATTTATAAGTGAAGCCACAGTACACCTCTTTTTGTGGGGCCCCACATACATATACATATAGGCCTATATGTGGATTATGGATCCATGAATACATTTTCCTCCAGCCTTTTCTCAGTGAGTTAATAATAACAATAACAAAGCACTCAAATGAAACGTGATAGATCTCTAACTAGTGTTATTAAACACTTAAATAAAAAGTAGATTTTTCAGCTAGCCATGCATCTATTGGGGATTTAGGACAATGTGCATGTTTATTACAACTTTTATCTCATGTCTTATGGCTGAATCTGAGAAAATAGATTAATTTCAACAGTTTCCTGCGATTACTCTAAAACTTAAAGTAAATACGCAGTTACAGTTGAGGTGGTTTGATACCAACATGTATCACTGAGCAGCATGCCCAGTACAACTGCGACGTTGTGTGGCGATCACAACAAACTGCGCTTATTGTGATTTTATGTTTTATGTTTTATGTTTATGTTTCCCATTTTTTTCTAATAACCAGTTACCAAGATCCTTTTCCGGATCGGACCGTCCTTGGTATCGTGTTTTTGCGTCAGGAAAAATAAAACAAATGGCAGCGTTATCAGTCCGAGATCACATGGATTATGTGTCTTCCCAGATATCCCCGCACAGCGTTGGTGTATGTAGCATAGCTGCCTTTCCAAGCAGTTGACGCCGGGTTCGATTCCCGGCCAACGCAGTCCCTTTTTCCCCCCTCTTTTGCTCTACATATTAGTAAGTTTAAATCATACTGTCTCCTAATGTTAACATGTAACTGCTCAACATTTTTTTTTTTTTCACAGTTTTTTATTATAGTTTACAAATAAAGAGCATAATGCAAATAGAGCTAATCGATAATGCTCTCAATTTAGATAAATTATATCAAAAGTAAATAGTACATAAGAATGTATCAGTCATTCATAATATTTTGCACAGTTAATGGTTGCATATTTCAGTTATCCATCCTTATTACAAAAAAATCTCTGAGAAAGTGTGAGGACACAAGCGATACTTAATATAATAATTAATGTATTACAGAGAGATTGGAGCAGTTGGAATTAAATTGTACAGCAGTGTCATCAAGGTTTTTTTTTTTATGTATTGAAGCAACCAATAATCTCTGAGACCCACATCCCTTGAGAGGGCACAGTTCTTGTGAACTCAGAGATGAGCTACATTTGTGCTGTTCATGAACATTTGTGGTTATGGCCTCACATGTAATGAGTTTGCTCTCCCTCCCACACTGATAGCTTAATGTGTGGTGGTTGAGGAAAACCAACCATTTAGTGTGTCCATTATGTATGTATGTCACCAGCCACCAAGACTACAGTGACTCAGTAGGTATGGGCTGCGTATGTTAGACACCCACACACACATCATATCACAAGCACTGATAAATAATTGATGCAGACATGTGGCTCTAGAGAAAGAAAAAAGGAGTTTACCTGCCGAACAGGAAATGTGTCACTGTTTCTCCTCTACCCAGTAAGTTCATTTGTTATCCCATTCACCGGTGTTTATCCTGCTTACCCTTTTTTTCCCTCTGTTGCCATGGATATGCTATTCCTATGGCAACTGCAGGCCTTTATGGATGGCCTCGGGCCCCCACCGTAGAGGACTCTCTGAACCCTTCATTACACATTCCCTTCAAACTCACAAACAAATCACATAAGTAGCACATACTCCAACTCTGTCTCTCTGTCTCCCTTTCTTCCTCTCTCTGCTTCCCCTCTTCTCTCTTCGTGTCTCTGTGCTGCTCTGCACTGTTGTGTCTCACTTTTAACTTCTTGACACACTGCATGTGTCCAAGACAACCACACAGCTGTTTGTTGTTTTAGCGTACATTTCTCCTAAATTACTTCACTGAGTATGTGATACTAGATGCCAGTGCTGGTAGGAAGAGGGCTATGATCAGATTTGTAGCACGCGTATCGCTGTCATAAGAGTCAGCGCCCCCAAGCTTTCTAATTTTCTGGTGGCAATGGAAACCAGAGCTCCATCTTTAAAGATGCATAAGATGTCTTGAGCAACGGAGAATAGAGATGGAGAGCTCTGGCAGAGAAAGTGTCTCTGTGTCAGAGAGAGTGAAAGAAAGGGAGGGGTGAGGCTAGTGCAGATGACAATAAAGTTGCCAGTGGCAGTGAGGGCCAGAGTTCCACCTACTGAATGAACCCCGTCAGCATCGGGGAGTACCATGGACTACGGGTGGGCTCAGCCCTGCTCAGCATTGTGGCGGGCTGCATCATCATTGGAGTGTCCAGGGAGTGCGATGCTGATGCTGTAGGAGGTATCTTTTTGGGAGCAGGGGGCCTCGGTGAGTGTGTGTGAAACCTTATAGGATAGAGTTGTTAAACATCGTTGGTTGTCCTGATTGCTTATTTGCTTTGAGCCTCCTATAGTATTTTATTTTTCTGTAGTGTCACTGGACTAGTGATGGTGTTCGTGTAACAGTGGATTAACCGTAATGTTCTGATTGTGGGCCCTGTCCCCCTTTAACAGCTTTCAAAAACATCACATTGAAAATGTATGACTTTTCCTAATAACTTTTTTGAAGAATTGCTTTTTTGCCATGTCCCAGGAGGCCGCGACAGAAAATGTCACATAACTTGTAGTTGTAATCTCAGAGACCCCAACTGTAAAAGTGGTTCAATATACAATGGATTACAATGGATCCTCATATGCTCTCTGGTGTTGACCATACGCTGCACTACCCTTCCAAAATCAAGTTGAATTGCTCTTTTTGGAGTTTTAAAATAGCATTTTTTTTATAAGAGATGAAACAGGGGGAATAACTGAGCCCAAACATAAAGTTACGTCACTATATAGGAATAATCTACGGTCTTGGTGAATGAGTTATTGGGGAAAAAAGGCATACATGTTTTTTCATGCATAGCCCATAAAACGTATTAAGGATATATGCAAGCTTAGGTTGCGGCCAAAGCAAAGATCCCTTTTCTACTTTATTTTAGTGCTTTTCTGGATATCAGAGTTATAATAAGGTCAGAAAAAAATATACATATTTAAATGAGAAATGGGATCTGTGAGGCCCCAAACGATGAGGATTTAAAGTTTATGTCAACAAAACACTTGTTTAAAACAAAATCTCCTCAGAGTTTTGTTTGGTTCGAGGGGGACAAATTGAGGAATATTTGGTAAAAATATATAAAATATATATATATATATATATATCAAAAATTCAGTTGAAAGACCAGTGGCCTGTGACATTTTCCATCCACCGTTCTTGAAAAACACACCATGTGATCACTTGATACAACAGTGTAACTGGAACCAGCTGATGGCCTGAGGAGTTGCACTGCCAAGATAAACTGCTTTCCTGGAGAGAAAGAGCAAAGGGCAGGGCTTCTGATCGGAGGAAGACAACATCAGCATACATTGTTAATGTGAAATGTGTCCTCACTGATGATCTGATCAACTTTAAATAATTCATTTTGACATCCTCAATGTACACAAGAATTTGGCAAATCAAAACTGCGCACAGCAGCTTGACAGAGACATTCACTCTGGCAGCACTTGTGCAGCTAAGTAGCATCTAATTATGTGTTTTGGGGCTTATGTGCCTTGATGCCTCCTCCAACACATAGGCTGACTAATGAGTATGAACAGAGTGTTCTCTGCAGATTCTTTCACTCCTTCTGCAGTTTCATGACATTTTAAGCACATACATGCATCACAGACACCCTCAGGACCTGCCAGGGTTTAATGCCAGTTCCTGTGGCTTGTAAGGGAAATCAATAACTGTGTTGAATTGGAGCAGAGTGCCACTGAGAGGCACACAAGCCCTACGGTTCAGATATTGCTTTATGCTTCGAGTTGAACAGGAAGAAACATCACACACTGTATCTGGTACACTAAAAATAATCTGAAGGCTATTTCATCAAACAGTCTCATAGTTGGTCGTGATCGTCTGCAAGTATGGAAAGAGTTTTTTCTACCTTCTGGTGAGGCTCACAGGCAATAAACGAGAATGTGCAAGTGATTAGATTTTATGCTGCTATACCACGCTGAAATTTGATATCCCTTTATAATGAGATTTTTCCTAGAGCCTACAGTACACAACAGTTTCCTCTAATCCTGGTTTTGTTTAAGTCTACTACAGTGCAAATTCAGGGCAAGTAATAAAAATGATTGATTATCGTTTCTTTGGAACCCAAGATTGTGAAAAACATTCACACTGATGATGCAATTAATCTGTTATTACTTCTTGTTTATTCAACCAATAGTGATTAGGAAACTATAGTAACAGCAGTGTTTTTATATCAGTCATAAAATTAATAGTGCTATCTGCTTTTCAGGCCTGCTCATATCAATCTACCCCTTCATAAAAGCCTGGCTGAACATCAACCATATCCTTCCATCCTTTGGTAAGTTGTTTATTGTTATCCATTATTTGAAAAAAGTAATTTAAGTACTTATACTTAATTAAATACATTGTTTCATCCCGTGCCATGCTGTGATGTAAATGTAAATTTCCCAGGAAACTTCCGAGTGCACCCCACACCTGCCAATCCCGCTCCTGATCAACCTGTAGAGACACTAAGAAGAGAAGGTGAGTGAGTGTGTTCCTTAATGTTTTAACAGAAAAGCAAAGCCAAACATATGCAGGTATAATTTAAGATTCAAAGATACTGTGTTCAGTTAGCTACTTGATGTCTGTGATTTGTTGAGAATAAATCTGACACCAGTCTGCAGACCGGAGAGCTAGTTAGCACCAGTGAGAGAGGTGTTGTGTCTAGGTGGTTACTGCAGAGCATCAGCTGTCTCTAATATCTCACAGGGTGCAGTTGAATAGTAACACACAAAAAAGGGCATGCTTTCTTCTTTCATTATCAAGTAAAGATGTAAATGACAAAAGAGCCACTGTGCTGAGAAGATCTGACAAAGTCACATAAACATGTTACACAGTGTAAACATTTTCATATAAATGTTATTAATCAAAAGATCAAGGCCAGAATATAGATACAGTGTATATTAGCATCATACAGTGATGTACTGTAATCACAAATCACAAGACACTGTTATGGTACTGAGCAGCCAACCATACACATATGATAAGAGATTAATAACATTTGAAACAAAGAACTACACGTTTGTGCTCCAATGAAAAGAAGTGAAATTAGAATATAATATGCATATTAAAACTACACACTGAAAGGTAATGATATTTTATCTAATTATGTAGAAAGATTCCATTTAAGTAACTCACCATGATCATTTCTAAAAGACAGGTCGCTCTGTTCAGGAAAATGTTGCCAAACTGAGTAAAACATTTCTTAATAGTTCTTTATTTCATTATTCGGGCATAATCTAACATTTATAAACACGCACTAAGTCTTAAAGTTCTTCAATCAATTTCTGAAACTCTTTGCAGAACTTTGTTAATATTATCAAGCCCTAATGTTTAAAAAAATTAGATGAATAGAAAAAAGTTGGTGAGGAACACCTGTATGATATTGTGAGTTACAGTTATAGGAGCAGCTATGAGATGGCAATTTCTCTTTTCATGTTATCTCTTTTAAATGGTGAAGACAGCTAGAAGAATACATAATGGACAATCCAAGTATATGTTCTCCTGCCAGCTTTCATAGTACGATACAGCTCTCAGATTTCCACAGACTGGTGAAACATAGTGTTGTACTGAATGTTGCAGTGTGTTTATCTGCTCGCCTGTGCTCTTGGCAGGGACTCAGAGTCAACTAAATCTGGAACGTTCAAAGAGTCGAATGGGAACCTTTGTGGAGGGTGGACCAACGGAGACCAACCCAGACGAGGGGTATGAGACCAATATTATATCCAGAGAATTACGTTCATTGCAGTTCATGCAATTAATGTGGATTCATACACGAGAGCAACGAGTGGTGTTGTGTTCAAATAGTGCAAGAAAGGTAAGGATGAGCAGGTTGTTAAGTTCAGCATCAGAGGGTTCACATCCTATTTGAAGTCACAATCAGTCAATCATTTCCCAACAGTCTAGATAATGTTTCCCTAATCTTAAAGTGCTTTTAGTTCCCTAAATTTAACTATACTTTATTCAGGTTTTTACTTACAAGGACCTTTGAATTGTCAGTGTTGTCCGTCAGAAGTACAGGCCAGAGCAGCGTGACGGGAAACTGCTGTTCATTTTCCTTTCTTTGACGATGGTCTGGAATTCTTATTTCAAGATCCTCAACCTAACCAAATTTTAATCATTGCAGTGACATATAAAAAGAATAGTGTGTCTCAAAACCTCCTGCAATAGATGAGTAAATTGACCCAGATTCCAAACAACTCTTGATTTGCCCTCATTATTATAAAGCTATACTATTTTTACACACTAATCTATGTCATCTGTCAACAAATACTGCAAGAATGTTTGTGGATGCATCACAAATTCTTATGTAAATGCCCAGAGATTAATTAACTAAAACTTCAAAGACTTTTAATGACACATTTTCCACATAGTCCATAAAGCTGTGTGTTAACACTGGACTCATTGAGTGGAACAATCCCTTCTACTTACTGTAGGAACACAGAGATCTTTGAGGATAATGTTATAAGGTTACGATGCCCTGCCAGACAGAGACTCGAAGCAGTGCAATGATTTGACCTTCAGTTTTTAGATGTGTGTCTGCTTTCATCTCATGAAGTTCATTTTGGGTTTGAGGCAGTCACTGCAAGGCAAGGGCCGATATGATGATATTGATATCAGAATGAGAATCGGTTTTATTGCCAAGTAGGCTCACATGCAAAGAATTTGCCGTGGTGAATTGGTGCATAACAATAAACGTATAAAATAGAGACAGTAAATCTAAACTCTACGTGATTTGAAGGCTAATTTATCATATTCTATGTTGCACTGATTTGGGAACAAATGACTGATCACTTAATATAAAGGAGATGATTCATTAAGTCATGCTACATCAAGAAGTGATCTTATGTACTGCACTGTTAGTTTGTTGCTGATAATATGAGGACAGGTTGGTAGAAAACTTTTGTTTGCTTTTATCATAGCAAAGTTGTCAACAAAACATCTACATGAAAACATGCTTTTTTGTTGCCTGTCCAAACTATTTAGATTTGAAATGGTGACTTTCAAAAGGGAACATTAAAAGGTATTACCCTCTTTTCATAGTCAGTCACTTTGGATGTTTTTGCTGTGGAAACCCAGATACTGGATAGATTTCAGTTATGTCAGATCAGATCATCCATCAACTCTATGTGTTGACCCATGTCACACTAAGCTTGTAGATATATTTTCCTTCAAAGGTAAGCATTTTTACAAACCTGTGAGTGATATGTGAAAAATAATAATAAAGGATCCTTAGTGTAACATTTAGGAGGATCTATTGGTAGAAATGGAATAATCATAACTATGTTTTCATTAGTGTATAATCACCTAAAAATAAGCCATTTTTATCTGCCATGTTTCTACTGTAGTCCGGAATAAAAAAAAGAGAGATAGAAGAATAGAAAAGAGATAGGGCGTTTGCGGCCACTGTAGTTTCTCCTACACGCTTGGAAGGTTGCAGTCTGCAACATCACCACTAGATGCCACTAAATCTACCACACTGGTCCTTTAAATCTAGAAAATCAAGGTCACATTTATTGCAATGTTAATGTTAGTTATCTTACTGTCTGTATCAGCATCAGAAAATTATCCAAAGAGGTAATTTCCTCTACTCTTTATATTACTCTTAAATTTTCCACAACTTATGGGAGTCAAGTAATATAGGTTGTCACAAATGGAAGGAAGACATTGTAAACAGATGCCTCTAAACAGATAATTTTCAATTCTGTCCACAAGATGTTTTAGTTCAACTTAATCAGACAAACACACGATACAACATCCCTTGCTTATGTGTCTCATGCTGTGGTGTGTTGCAGGACATCTACAGACATGCCAGACATCTTATCTAGACGGAAACTCAAGCAGTCGCCTACGGATCAAGACCTGCCTTGACGTCATCACATGACCTGACTGACCAATGTTATTCAACTGATCTTCTTCACAAGGTTTCTTGTTGTTGTATCTGCTGAACTCACCTCATAATGTTCTACTTATGTAGTCTAATAAACATCTCCAAAGATTCAGTTGTAATTGCTAGTGAAGTATTTTCATACTTCCTGACAGCGAGTGAAGCAAATTAAGCCCAGTGGTCCCACTTGTGTGCAGCTCAACTCATCATGGCACAACAGCCAGCAATTAAGATATTATTATGGTCGTAACATGATAAAGGGACTCGTATACGATTCAGCTCAAGCTTCCCTGCTTGTGTATGTCATGAGCAAAACAAATTGGAGTATATGCATGCGTACAGATACACACACACACAAACACAGGGACAAATAGCTACTTCCACTGCCTGCATACAGTGAACTGCACCCCCGCAGTGAAACATAATACATTAATATTCAGGAGAGCACAGGCAGAATGGCTGCTGCATGGGAAGTGGCGTGGGGAAGAACGCTGTTCTCTGACAAAAACTGTGACATGCTGTGAGGTTGAATAATGTAAGCAACAGGAGCCCAAGGAGTCTGCAGCACCTAGATGACAACAGGCAGTCTGACTGTCAGGCCTCGGATCACAATCCCACCGTCCCTCTGTGTCTGTATTAAGAACTGACAATGGAGGGACTCTTAATTGCACATCACCCAGATACCGTGAAACACCCCGGGCCACACCTTAAAACCAGAACTGCGAACACTTAAAGTCAGGTCAGTTCACCCAAATCACAAAAAATTACCCAAATGACCCCTTAATGTGTCCAACCACATATAATTATTTTGTCAACTATTTGCAAGGTCAAGAAGGAACTTTTTCTCTCAGCTTTTAAGATAATATTGGTTCCTATTTCTAATACAGCAACGTCTCAAAAGGATTTATGATCTTTACACATTTTTTCATCAGTTAGAATGTATTAATGGTTTACTGATGCTTTATAAACAGTTCCCAACCATTAACATCTGCTGTCTCATTTCTTTTTAATGGACTGTTTGACCTCAGGCCTTCTGAACCCTTTATAAATGATTTATTAACATTCAATTACAGACGTCTTACTAACCTGTGTTGTTGTCTTATTAAGTGACTCCTTATTATTAACTTACTAATATTGGTAACCTAAACCTGTTAAATTATTGGAGCATTACAAATTCATGACTCTTTGTTAATGACTCAAGAGCCAGAGAGTTTTCACAGCCTGGCAACCCAGGTTGTTCTAATTAATGACTTATAATTGATTATGTTGTAATGATAACCATTAACTAAGCCATTAGTTACAACTTTATAAAGAGTGCCATATTACAAATCATGTTTGAATCATATTATTTAAGGGCTTAAAGCTCCATAACAAGGTAACTGAAGAGACACTTCAACTTTTAATTAAAATTTCTAAATAAATGGTGAAATAATACAAAATATTGCACGATCCTCTTGAAAAATCAGCAACAAGTGAACAAAGGTGAGCTGACGAGCTACAGGCAACGCACACACACACACACACCAGGTTGAGCTGGTAAAGGATGGACCGCTGAGGAGGAGGCAGGACAGTCGCATCCAGAGGAGGGACGAGGCTCTGCGCGGCAGATCAAATATGAATTAATGAAATAGGACGACCGGGAACCGACTGTGGGAGAGATGCCTCGCATATAGAAGCGTTTTCCCTCCATTTCCGCTGCAGGACGACCTGTCAGGTGCTACGTGCGTCTCTCGGTCCACATCAGGAGCGGCGCGCGGTGTTGCGTCTCAGAGGAAATGCCATCTCACCTAAATGGTCTTCCCTCTCCCCTTTGGATTTAATCTTCCTTTAGCGGGGTCGGATCGCCTCGTTTTTGTGTTTCCGTGGCCACTGATTGAATGGCTGTCATGACTTGTGCCCTCAGGACTGTAAAGCTACGAAAGCAGGATGAAAATCCCTCGTTTGGTGTTTATGCGTCCTTTCAACCTCTCAGTAATTACACCCGGTAATTAGACTGGGAATCTCGGTGAAAATCTCCAGATGAAACAATGGGAAGACCTTCAGTGCATCGACATAAAGGGTAAGATCATTTTTATTTCTCATTTCTGCGGGTTCATTTCACAGGAATGCAACACACCAGTGGAGTAAGCATGTGTGCTATATAAATATGATCTTAGCAATACCCAGTTCACACTTAAATGCAGCCTACACTTTATATATTTAGGGTCATAGATTTACTGATGAACACATTTACTAAATAAATGATCCCTTCCCCACATCCCCTGTCTTCATTTGCACTGTATCCTTTTGAATGGAGGCTGCATGCTGGAATGAAAAGGCTGATTTGATTTGCAACTAAATACTGAAATGCGTTCCCCCAGTGGCCTAGCTGGCACGAATGAGGCAGCTGCAGTGCGATTGCACACATTTTGTTTCACACAACAAGATACAATAAATAGCGATTCTGATTAATCATGTTACATTATTAAGGAGCTTAGGACTTCACCAAAAAAATGGTGATACAAGAGTCACAGGGTGCATGCATCTCATTTTATACTGAGGCTTGGTTATCGTGTAATTATTCAACAGTATGAATAGTCACATTGCCCATTAATTGTGCAACAAATACCCCTCAACTGTTGCACTATTGTTGTTTATTTCAATGTTTACTTCAATGTTTACTTTATGTTTCTCTACCATACCTACATTATGTGTTGTTTTACATAGACAACTTCAGTTTTGACCAAACCCAGCAAGAATATATTCTTAAAAGTTTAGTTTAGTTCATTTTGAGATCCAAGATTTCAATATTGGACCTATTCTCAGTAGTCCTTCCACAGATCTGTGACTATCCTCTAGTGACTACAGTAGTAGTGCCCAGTATATTTTACTTGTAGGCTATCAGATATTTATCATATATATGTCAGTCCACAACCTCTACTGATATTTGTAATTTATAGGAGTAGCAGGGCAGAATGATGAATGTTTAGAGCTCATTGATGGATTACACAGACTCTCTCAGGAAGGACACTTCACTATGCCCACCATGATTATTCACAAGCTGTCCACTGATACTAGTGCAGAACAAGAGCAGTGTAATAAGTGCACTTATCAGTAGGCAAGAGTTTTTTTTCTTTGTGTGAATCTAAAATAAAAACTCTTACATGCTGCCATGTATTGTCGTTTACAGACAAAGACGTCTCCTGGTTGTGAATTTATTTAAACGTTGCCATGGAGAAGAGTTTGGACTGAGACACGGGGAGATTTGATATCACAGTGTAAGAGAGAGAGAGAGCCCAGAGGTGAAGACATGGTCATCACTGACAGAAACACCAGCACCCCTGTTCCTAAAAAGGACCCTCAGAAGAAGACGAGAAGAAAGTCTCGCCCTCATGGCCTGCCCTCTCCGGCACTCTGCTGTGCCTGTGGCCTATGCATCATGCTGGCTGGACTCAACATCACCCTGGTGGGAGCGTTCGCCTTCAGCACACTGGTGCCTTCTGCCAATCCCCCGATCATCATCGGACCTATTCTACTGCTGGTTGCCTTTTCCTTTTTCGGGGCCTGTTGCGTGTGCAGCCGGCTCCCACCTCCCCACAGCTCACGGAGGTCTAAGGTGGGCGGCAGGGGCACGGGGATGATGGGACACGGCGGGCTGGCCGGTGGAGCAGCATTTGAAATAGAGACCAGCGAGCACACACTGCAGGATACCACAGCTGTGCAGCTCAGCCCCACATCCTCTCCTGGATCGTCCCAAGTGTCCAGCCCAGAAAAGGAGGTTCCTGATGCGGCCCTACCAGGGCCCTGTAAGCTCTTCACCCTGGAGACCAACGGCCCTTCTTCTGTTTGCGCCACCGCAGTCTACTCAGCCTCCACAGCAGCAGGAGGGGAAGTGAGGCTTAACCTGCCACGTGAAGAAGTGGTCACCTAGCAGCACAGAAACTCTTCCAAGGCCGGAGTTCTAGCAGTGTAAATAGCCTTCTGGGTTGAGGGCTTGCTGAGTGTGGTTGTGTCCTCTAGTTTACGTAGTGCCATATTTCTGGTCGTGACAAGTTGTCAGCCGTATGCTTTAGATTTTCTTGCTGTGCAGCCAACTGGTAATAAGCATGCAAAGTTAATGAAACATCCAAGTATTTGTGGATCATAGGTTTTGGAATTCAAATTCCTACCTCTCTTGTGCTGTTTTCCTACAGGTCTTTGTTCTTAACGTGGGGCATTATGGAGAGTTTTCATGTAGAAATCAAACTAAGAGTCTGAAAACCATTAACATTTATCTTTCACTGTTACGCTGGTTTGTGGAAACCTCAGCTGTCAGCAGTGATTCGAGAGGGCTCGCCCGAAGAATGTGATTGTTGAATTGTTCTTAAAAACTTAAAGATTAGATGTGAAAGGTTGTTAGTGAAAACCAGAGTTGAACTGTACAGGTACGTTTGTGGTGACATTTGGCATTTTGTGTGCCATTCTTAGTGCTGAACTTGTTTTGGGGGCATAAAATATTATAGGTCACCGGGGTCCCAAAGCAATATTCTCTCACCTGAGGTTAAATTCTTGGCATTTACAGTTTTTCACAAGGGAGTGATCACACACTGCTTGTCTACAGCCAATACAATGGTGCATATGTAGTTACAATATATTTACATGCAAATGTGTGTAATGTTTCTATAGTCTGACAGACTTCTGCCATCACACTAACACTGTGAATATTATGTTTCTCACCACATTCAACTCAAATCACAGTTTTAAGGTCACATTCATCTTGATATTTTCAGTAATTTATGTAATGCAGTTTAGGTCAAGATTCAGGTGAAACAGGGACTTACGTTACTGTAAACCATGGAAATTAGTCATAAATGAATGAATTTATTGAACTTCAGTTCATGTTTTACAAATGTGAACGTGTGAATTTCACAGTATTGAATTCTCATTTTTAATGTGTGACAAACTTCAACTTCATATTGAGCAAAAGTTAACCTCCACTGGACCTAGTATACACAATATGGACAAGCCAAGAAGTCTGACCGAGTTTAGATATTCAGATTGCATAAAAAAAGTATTTGTTCCCCATCACTGTGATGTCTTCTTGTCAGTTATGAACTTGACTGGTCAAAAGAGACATTCAAACCCTGATTTCCTTTGAAAGGAAAGTTGCCTTAGACTGAGATATCAGGATCAAACTAACGAGGGCTATAATAAAAGTGCACAATAGCATTTTTCTTCAGAAAGCCTTTGTTTGGCTCTGGATTTCTATTCCATATTGTTAGGAAAGCTTCAAACAAGTTTTTAATTTTTTTTGTGGATGTAACAAATGCATGCAAATGGCTTAAATGTTTCATCTCAGAGATGTATGTGGAGCAGCAGGAGAGTGAACACCTGTATACAGGTACACAGCCCAGTGACCAGAGCATTTCCTTATACAGTATTAACCTTCATTATTTGTGATACAGCTCCTCAAAGGGACCAGTTTTTCTGTCAAAGCTCTCTCTCGTGCCAAATTAGAGTGCTGAGCTTATTTTTGCATGCTCAGAGAACTGACTCATGGAAATGCAAACACCTTGTTGTGAAGTATCGGTGTTATCTGTGTATTTTAATTTGTGTAGCACTTATACAAAAACCTGGAAAATGTAAAGGATAGAATATTTTTGTGAAGATTATAATTTGTTTATTTTAAAAGTAACCAATCCAAATGTGAATCCTTGAAAAGATATAAATAAAAAGGCTCTTTCAGTAGAACATGAGGTTGTTCATTATGTATGCGTGCATGACACCATGTTCTTGCTAAATTGCATTTTGTGTCATCATGAAGTGAAATGAATAAAAATGTCCAACTGGATTTGTTACATATTAAAATTTCAAACAAGTTCAGTGTGATCTTGTAGGATAACAGTTGTTTTTGGGACCATCTTTACAAACATTGTTTACTCCAAGATGGAGTCTATAAAGATTCTTTAACAGCAGTTTGTAGAAAAACAACAAGACATAATGTTTCCTTAATGTATCAGAAATAAGGTGTAACCTGTAACAGTTGGGGGATTTATGCTTCAGCACATCTTTACATACCAAACCAGCATCACAAAGCAAGGCTCCTTCCAGTGTCACATCTACGGATGCAACTAAAAATGTGTTAGCCCCGGTTAATTGTTTGGTTTATAAAAATTAGAAAAAAGCAGCAAATCTTCACTTGTGAACCAAAACCAACAAACGGTTTGCATTCTTGATGACAAATGATTTAAACAATCATTTATCAAAATCATCGCTGATATATTTTCTGTGCTACTACTGCGGAAAATCTACGTCTGGCTGGTTGAAAATCTGGTCTGAAGACGTGAACAAGAAATGCTCTACCATCTTTTAACTCATCATATCAAGATGGCCTTGAGTAAAGAACTCAACATGCTTATGTGTGTTTAAAGTTGCTGCCACTGGAGGGCGCCAGAGCTCCATCTATGAATTCCAGTGAAGTTATATAAAATGTGGAGTTTTACATCAAGCCAGTAGATGTCACTAGATCATAACAAACGTCTGTTGGCTATTGTTTAGGCTGTCAGATAACTAATTGTGTAGTAGATTATATTGAATCTGGTGACATTGTAAACTGCATATTGACTAATGATGCACAAGTCATTAGAAATTGTTTGCTGTTTTCACAAAGCATTGTGTATCGAAGGTTGAAAGATAAACCTAAATCAAACATGTCAGTGATCTACATCATTTTCTTTATATCTTATCTTATGATATCACTGTGTGGAAATGTGAGTGTGTTTGGCAATCTCAGCTGATACCACTAATTACATCAAAGTGATGAGTGTATCATTTTGAAAATCCATAATGCTGATAAAGCTCCCTTGTGCTCATGAGGCAGGGGAAGGCACAGATCTGGGGTGCCCTACTTTCTCTGGCAGCTTGCAAATGACAAAATGGAATCAGAGAGGCTCCAAAATCTCCTTATGTTCAATTTCACAGTTGATTTTTTGATAGAAGTTTAAATTTAGAGTTGCATTATGAGTTTTACATTCACTGAGTCTTGATTGGCAGTGCAAAAAAATGAAAGGCTATAGGGATTTAGAGGAATTTATTTGTAAGAAGATGCTGTGACAATATAAAGATCCTGTTTACTTTTGTTTTACAGAAAACAACAAGATTGTGTTTGACCCATTTCTCTATTCTGCTCCTAATGCTGTCTGATGCATTTTTACATAAGTTTACAGTAATGATGAGGTAAAAGAGTTTGAAGCAGCAGATGGTGGGTTGAGGCTGGTTACTGTACGAGCCAGGTGAGGAACTCAGCCAAGATGCTGAGGCTGTCACATATCTGCAGCATATAATTGGATATTCTTTGATTAAGCCTGCACCAGAACAGTTAATATTTTTGGGTAAAACATAAGAACTACATAAGCCCCCAGCCTCTCCACCTTTCAACTGCTTCCAGATTTATGTTGCGTTACACGAAACATTTCCCATGGGGACACTGTCAAACATGCCGACTTCCTGCATCTTCTGCCTCTTGGCCTCCACTGAAGAATGCTCATAAAACATATTAAATGTTTAGCCAGCTGGAGGCTGGAAGATTTATTGCCTTCTGGAGGTGAACAGGTTTGTAGGTAAGCTGTGTCCTGAGGAGAATATTTACATGTTTATGCTCTTGGGTGAGCAAAGGTCAGGTAGAGGGGTCATGGTTTACCGCTGCAGTTAAGCTTACTTGTCACAAAAAAGGGACCAAATGGAAAGCACCCTTTGCTCTTTGAACCTCCATGTCTCCCTGTGTCCTCAGACCTCTTTTAAAATCCATTTTTATAAGAACTTTAAGTGGGAAAAGCATAAGAACAAAGTCAGCATGCTGTTATGACTGTCAAAAGAACACTTTCACTTACCCTTTCCATCCCCTGTTTTATTGTCCACAGTGCAAGAATTCAGACTTCCTTATCGCTAAAATAAAGTTACAGTTCTTCGATAGCTTGTTTGTTCATGCCGAATGATGGGTAATGAATTGCATTTTGTACAGACACACTGTCTAAGCCTTTGACCTGGATTTATCTTTTTTCGCAGTATCTATCAAATGTTCACTGTGACTGCAAAACGTTAACCTTTGTTAACAATAAGAACAGAGCAATGTGTTTCATTTTTGTCAGAAACCTGAAGCGAGGGGCACAGACATGCTGTAAACAAGCAGTAGTACATGTTGACCCTACCACTGTTTGTCTCTTTTGTAATACTCTGTTTGCATGTTGCATCCATATGAATTGCAGGAACACTTTCAGTATCAGCATTCTTCTCTCAGCACCACAGTGTTACAAAACCATTGACATGGCTCTTGGTACATCAAATATTATCAGTCTCTTTGTTGACTTCTTTGTGCAGATTTTAACATTGCTCATGTTCACACACATATCAAGCTGCAGTAATGTCTGAGATTAATTGTTTTTGATGCTTCGTGACAGTGTCAACAACTGGAAAGGTCTGGAAATTACAGGCGTAAGGTTGGTCGAACATGCACAGCTAACCTGCACCCACCACATGTCTTCTTGTTTGTCATGACAAAATGATGCACACTGACAGCCACATACACACACTCACACCTGCAATCTCAAGCATCCCATCCGCTCTAAACCGGAGTGTGGCAGATCCCGACGCTCTGTTCATGTGCTTCTCTGTGGATGTGCTTGTGTGTGAGAACACTCTCAGTTGAATGAGTCGGCAGGGGAGGGGGATGGAGGGTGTAATCAAGCTGAAAAGATTAGGGGAAGACGAGCTGCTGAGGATCTATGAGAGCAGACATTGGTTATATAACCCTAACCCAGTTCACTCCGCTTCTAAAGAGAGTCTGGGAGGGAGAAGGAGGATTTACCGAATTGGGGTGAATCCTTGAGTTTAGACCAAACTGAACCAAAACAATTGCTTATCTGTATGCACTGTCGATTAAGTTGACAATGGGCGTCAAGTTCTTATTCGAACACTTTAACAAGGATGTTAAATATTGCTTTGTGAGAGAATAAAAGCATTGACTTGTAGTGCCTGAGAAAATACTAATGATTTTGTTGTCATCTACTATTTGTCCACCATTGGTTATTGCTTCATTGCACCGGTGTACAACAACATATTTGAGGGCCTCCCTGCAACGCTGCAAGTGAAGTGTTTACTCAAGATTGGTCTCCTAGTACTTTTGAACACATGATTTTGAAAACATATCAAAGTTGGCTTCATTCTAATTGTAGATAGGGATGTTTTGGTCCTCCATGTGCCATGCATAGGTGGACCTCAGGCCTTGTGACTGGGACGTTTCTGTTGGTCTCTGTGACAGGAGTAGTTCGAGTGCGACATAGAGAAAAAGGCTCCCCACAGATTGGGGGTAAAGATGCAGCAGATTTTGATCAGAACCGCTGAGGGTCCTAATAGTTTTGCTGCAGCACTCTGCATACCAATGACAGCTGACAATGGGTCCCTCGCCATTCTTAACTCCTCCATTCACCCTTAGTAAATGGCAGTTTATTCAAGTGGCCTGGCTGTTGCATAACCTAGCTTTTCACAAGTCTATATGTGGGCCCTGGGAGAAGGAAACATACACAGTAGTGTACAGAGAGACCATCCCAACGCAGTTCCGGGAGAATATAAAGGCACAAGAAAACAAATAACAGTGTGACCACCAGGACATAGCTTGATGTGAATAGCATTAATGCAGGGGCAGTCAAATCAATCACTCTTTCCTATATCCAGCCATTAACAAATCCGATCAATGTTGCTTCAGTAATGCTTGGCTACCATGCATACTGTGTGTGCAGTTAGGCCAGTTTCTCTTTACCTCTCCTTGGTGTCTTTGACATGTTCTGTGAATGTTATCCTTTTGCATGTGGCCCACTGTTTAACCAAGCAAATCAATAGACAGACCGAAAATAGAATGGTAGTGTGCCAATATTTAAGGCTGACGAGTGATCAAATATTCAACTTGTGAGTCCAACAAGCCAAAATAATATTTGAGTGAGCTGTGTGATACACAATGCTGAGAGGAGTTAGACATCACAAATCCCTGGTGTCAGGTCAGCATAGCATGCACAGTGCAGTGCTTTTGTGACTTATTAAATTATGTTTGATGAGACAGCTGCATAATTACAAAATAAAACGACCCAACTGAATACTGTATTGGGATGTCCTGCGGTGCGAAAGGGTTGGTAAACAACATGTGGTACCACTCAATTCCAGCAGAGGCCCCCATTTTTTCAAAGAAATACAGGGACAATGAATGAATAACACTTCTCCACTGCAGACTGCTTCAGACCGGTTTCTGTGCTCCACATTTAAGAGGGGTTGGCATACTCTGAAATTCAACATTAGACTCAGCTTTCAGCTGTTTCTGTGTCATTATCTTACTGCACCACGGTAATCTGAGCACAGTTTACCTGCTGATCATTTATGAATTGGCAAATGAATCACCTCTTATTGTTTTATTTGCAGCAATCGCACTCCTACAATGTGTTTTTGCAGTAAAGGCGATCTTCTGTCATTACAATGCGGTGCAAACAGCTACTTATTGCGCCGTTGTCCCAACATGCTGTCACATCTCTTTTTGTGGTTTTGTAATACTGTGATAATAGCCTGCCATGTGGGTCATTTCACTGGAGAAAAGATGATAGGTAGTTTTGCACTTACCTGTGCACTGTCAAGTTCACCACTTAAATATATGTTGCCTGGAATTATAATAATATGATCAGTAAGCGGAGACAGTTGAGAAATGACCCTTGATTAAATTAAAGGCCTCATCTTAGATCCCTAAAAGACCTGTGTTGCGTATCAGGTATTCACTTAGTTAAAGTCCCCTTTAAATAAATAATGAAAGGCTGATCTTTGGAGCACATGACAGAATACCCACCATGCAACACGGTACCAATAGCCACCAGAATGACTAAAAGTCCTTTTCCCTTTTGTAAGAAAAGGTCTGATTTAGTATTTTTGGTGGTAGACACTGGCCACCTGTAGGAAAGGAAGCCCTTCTTGACGTGCGTCAGGCCGGTTTCATGGCAGAGAATCGGTTTGCCATGGCAGCGGCAATCGGCAGACACAGCACTGTGGGGGTGGCCGGTCGGTGTCAGCGCTCATTACCATCCACTGCCTTAGTGGATGCCTCTTCCAGGAGTCTTTTAGAAATAAATAAAAGAGAGATGCTTTACACTTTAATGACTTTCCCACAGTGGCTCTCCAAAACAACAGCACCCCTTAAATTGCTGTGCCCTGGCTGACACTGGAGGAGAGTCCCCACTGCTCAACAGAGGAAGGGAAATACTGAGTCCACTGTGTGTCCACTCTGCAAGGCCAGCCAACAGGGAGGAGGGGATAATCAGGTCTTTATGTGGCATGGGGCCTAGAGGGGACAGCCTCGGTATTGTCCCCACAGCACCCTCCCTTATCCCGGTTTGATTGTTCTTCTGGATCCAACACATGGTCACGTTGTGAAACCTTCACAACCCAAACTAGGGTTTGTACATCCACTTCCCCCAACAAAGCCTGACCCATCAGCCAGTGGACGTCCAGTTTAAAGCAAACAGATGAGGCAACGTGTTCTTGCACGTCTATTTTAATAACAGTCTTTTTCCAGGTACTTGTTCTTGTTTAGATCTTCTGTTGGCAGGTTTATAAAAGTAAATATTCAGAGCTGTGATTTAAGTGGCTTACTATGATCACATGGCCACTGTTTCCTTCCAAAAAATCTTCTGTAAAGGATTTCTGTTTTGTTGGAGTTGACTGTTGACAGAAGAACAAATGGATGATTACCAAAGTGTGACACTGCCAGTTTAATGGCGCACATGGACTGATATACACATTTCTACTAAATGGAAGCAGGAAAGCAAAGTCAGCATTTGTTTGTCGTTACAAACATTTCAGCTCAAGAAGATGAATGCTCCAGTTACGTAAATAGTGAGATGTATGAAGTACCATGCAGTGTTGGTTTCTCTCTCCAACATTGTTGCCATAAATAGGTATTTTTTAAATGACTCAAATATGTTGACTTTGGGATCAGTATTTGCTTTGATATTTATTCAAATTTTTCACATTCCCGTGAATGTGTCAGTGTGATGTGTCGTCATAACTGACCCAGGGGTCAAGGCTTCATAAGTTAACAATGTTAATTTTATCCATGGCTTTGAGTGAATAAGTCTCTCTTTCAGCTGCATGTTCTATCTGCAAGGTGTCAGCAAACAAGGCCCTGTAAAAGTGGATTACAGCCAGCGATGACGATGTCAATGTGTAATAAAATATAATCTCCACTGTAGCTGTAAATCCTCACTGAGCCTGCAGTGTGTGTATACTATAACCAATCATGTTTTCTTTAAAACACTGGTGTCATATAGTATATAGTACTATAGCACTTTATTTCTGATGTTTCATTATAAACTGGGTCATTTAATCTTGTGATGTTCTTTTAAACCTGTTATCTAAAAAAGCAGTGTGTTGGACAGGTGACCTGTCCAGGACGTTGCCCTGTTATCTGCATAAGGCAAATTCCCCAGAACTTGCTCACACTGAATGAGGAGTAGGAATAAGACAGAATGACAGTATGATGAACTAATGAACTATATATATGTTTTTTCTGTTTCACTTTATTGTATCTGCAGTAGCTTATTATGTACTTTCTTTTGTGTTTTCTGTTTTTATTCATTGTTAGAAAGAACTGAAAATAAGTATACAGCCTACATTCAACTAATGAACAGATGAATTTGTTTTGTTTGTTTCAGCATTTCGTCCCACAATAGTGGTATGGAAATAACATTTTGTGCTACCCACACATTTCAGGAGGGATTGTAATAACTTTGGTGATCCCTCAGCTCTTCCTCCAGCAGCATCATCAAATCAACCTGTCCATTTAATATTCAGTAGTTTGTTTTTAGACAATGTTTTGACTTGAAACTAATATCTCCATCAGCCTCAGCTGTAGTTTGTGATTAATACAAATTAGCAAATATTAGCATGCTAACATGCTAAACTAAGATGGTGAATATATAGCATATTAGCACACTAAGCCTATCTTAAAGCACCTCTGTGCCTCAGTGCAGCATCACAGAGCAGCTAGCATGGCTGTAGACTCCTAGCTCATTGATAAATGTGGGAAACCAAGAATCATGTCTTAAAAGCACACACAAATTTGCATTTAGTGAATTCCTGGATGTTTGGACAAATGTATTTTTGCTATGAAAGACCCAGTTATCTCCTTCTCAGCAGGAGCACAAGCAATAGGGAAGAACCAACCAAGAGAGGTAAAAAGTTCATATCGGAACAACAGGCTGTGAAATGAAAGGCCCAAGACAGACCAGTTACTATCCTATTCCTGTTCTGATTTGTTTTGAATAGGTTGAAAAAAAAACTCAACTCCTCCTCTCTTCCATATCTGATTACATGTATTCACCTATTGCTGTCCGAGCTGAAGAAAAACTGAGAGAAAGAAGGAGAGAAAGAATTGCATGAAACTGAAAACCATAGATTAGTTTGTGTAACTGATATGGCAAAAGAAAACAAGTGAAAGTTCAGATAGAAAACCCTGACTATTGTTTTGACACCTGGAGAGTGTGAAACAGAGCTCAAACCAAATTCTGGTTTTCTTTTTTGGAGATTTGACCGCCTCTAAATGAGACATAATACGATGCATAGAATGATCTGAGTCAGTGGCCATGTTCCTATTGAACATTTACAAATGGCTTTACAACTGCTCTAAAAGGCAGCCGGGTTTACTGGTTCACAGTGGAAATAAAAAAGTCAGCCTACGTAAGGAAGCAGGTGTTTCCTTTTCTTTCCCTGACTCATGGCATTGACACAGCTGACTCATGAAGAGCAAAGTCACCTCCCTTCCATCATGTTCACATACTGCTTACTTAAGGAGTCTGACACTGTGACTAGAGGTGGTGGTTTTCTCTTTTACGTGTTTGTAGATGTCATTACTGTACGAAAGTAGACTTTAAAAAGGGGAAAGGAAGACTGGGACAACTCTGAGTCTCATGCTCCAGTAGAGAGAGTGACACAAACAAAGATAGGCAGAAACGATTTGTCTAACGTGGTTGGATACAGTAAAATTAAGCCAAGTCACAGCCAGCCAGCCAAGTTGTATAGAGTTTTTCTTTGTAATTTTAAAATACGTTTGAGAAGAATGTTTGTATTCCCAACAATCTCATCTTTTAATTATGCCTTGGCATTTCCTACATTACATTAACTGAATGTTCCTTTTAGAATCCAAACTAAGTCAACACTTCAAGGAAATATGTAAAGGAATGAGAACTTGGAGAGTTTGGGGTCCATGTTGCCGTTGCCTTGCAGTGTCGTTCTCACAACTTCTCATCATGCAGCCCCCATACCAACAAACTGTGATGTACTGTGTGTTCTGACACATTTCTATCAGAACCAGC
>NW_023339796.1:12085019-12092664 GCF_004916995.1 Morone saxatilis | reverse complement strand
CTAACACATTAACTTTGAGGACAAAATATTCACTTGCCTGATATATCACATCCCATTGACAGGTGCCATGATAATCAGATAATCGGTGTTATTCACTTCACCTGTCAGTGCCCATAATGTTATGGCTGATCGAAGTTCATTACAATTACTGATGCTCTGATATTTTGACATCTTGGTTGATTTGCTTATTTGTTGCCCTTCCTGGAGTTCATTTTGTCTTTGTGTGTTTGGTGGATAGACTGGTTCAGTGTTAACAGGGGATAGAAGTGGCCAAAGTAACACAGAAGTTGTTATTTTTACAAGCTGTGTTTCTTTGATAAGCCTTCATTCAGGAATCACCAGGGTTTTGTTCATAGTTTGGAGAGTGTTGACAGGACTTATGGAGTGATTATGGAGTAATTCTACATGTTAAAAGTGGATGTGGATGTGGAAGCTTTGGAGCTGTTAAAAGGCACTTTGTCAGGTAGCTGGAATGAATAATGAGAGTAATGTACTGAGCAATGTTCATTTTTAAATGTCAGCGTTACTTAATTGAGTAATAAGTAATTGATTATATTGTTCATGTAACTTGAATGCTTGGATGAAATGAAATAACTTTTAAAAATGAAATTCATAAATGTGTTAATCATTTAATGAAAATAATTATAGAATTGGGTACAATGTCATGCCCAAGACTTTTCATCATATTCAATAAGTCTGTTTTTCATTGTACTTTGTTACACTTTATTATTATTGCTTTTGATATGCAAACTTTTCCACTTCAGCCAGCCGTAAAACCTATTTGCAATAATTCGGCTTATAAAAAAAAAGTATTGCCAAGTATTTTAATGTGCAAATTAAAAATGCACATAAAAACAATTGAAAAACATCTCTTCAAAGCCAAATCCACTGTTAGTTGCAAAGTGTTTTAGCAGTTTTGTATAACTTTGTAATTCAGTTTAGAGCTATTTCCCTGTCAGCTGAGTTCAAAGGCTTTGTGAGACGCCAAGATAACAGTGCCCGGTGTCAGTTTCGCTTACCCTGTGACTGGCATATGGCAAGCCATGTGATGCAGCCAGCATGATGGTGAGATCAGCGTAATCAAGAAGCCATAAAGAGACACACACAACCAAGCGATGAATGGCTGCTGTCATTTCATCTTCAGATCTGTGGCTCCTCTGGCAACTAATACATTCATAAAAGTCAAACAGCTTGATATCATAATAACATTTGATTTGATATAATGCATCAGCTTTAACCTCTTTAAAGAAATCAGACTGTTCAAAAATATCAGTGTAGTTTAGTTGACTCTATTGGGAACCAGTGTCCTCTGCACAGAGGAATATAGGATGGAAGTGAACTCCTCCAGAAGAGGAGTTTTGGAAGGAGACTTGTTCTATGTTCAATTGCCCTAATGCTCTACCAGCTTTTCCTACGATGAATAGGGGGCAGGTATGTCCCTCTCCACACACAACCCAACAATAAAGCTAATATATATTGATCTGGTGTTGGAATGTTTACTGCTAAAGATTTTCTATTTTGCGACCTGTGCTCGTTGTGCTCTGCCTGGTTCAGTGTCTGCCGGTGCACAGTCAAAGAGGCTTATAGCCACTTAATGAGGCTTTGCACACTCCAGGACCCCGGTCAAGAACAATGACCCAGCTGTGTGTGGCCCTTTTCTCTTTGCTGTCGTAGAACATATGGAAAGCTCTGTTAGCAGGTCAGTGAAAATGTAATGCGTCCTCAGCCGTTTGTATATTTCTGTGGCCACAGATGGAACACATGCTGTATTTTATTTATTGCACAGACTGCATGGGGAGCACAGTGTACTCAGGTGTTTCGCAGACTGTTCAACAAAGGTTGCTTAACGTTTGGGGACACAATAATAGAGAACAGGCCTCATGTATTCAGATTTTCTCATTGTGCTGCACATTGCTGCATACATGCAGGGTGATTACATTTCAGTTTTTTGCAGATCACCAGGCCAGTGTGCCTGAGTAGGAGGCTTCTTATGTTTGAAGTTTGAAAGAGGCTTTAACCACTCGCCCAATAATGGAGCCATTGAGATCCGATGAGGCTTTCGCACAAACTGAACTCACTATGAATAAACAAGTCCCTCTTACATAAACAGCTCGCAAGGCCAACTCTAATTATCATACAGCCACAAACAATGGGTTTCCGCGGTTGAATTTTATAGTGTCCGAATTGGTTTGGACTTTGTCTTATGATGGGTTTAAACATTTTGTGACATTAGCTTTCACTGCAGCGTGATCTAGTCATAAAATTAAAGCTGCATATGACTCTGCAAGAACGTATGCATGCTTTTCATCTGGTGTTTGAAAAGCAGTAGTGGGATTAAAAAGTTGATCTGATTTCAATGCATTTCCGATTTCAAGGGATTTTGTGGCACATACGTGTACCTCTCAGCACACTTTGTACAGTACAATGACCACAGGGTCGTTATTTATCCTGCAGGTCACACTCAGTCCAACAGTCCAAGGGCAAAGTTATTTATCAGGTTTCCTATACAGTTATTGACACTTTTCCATGCTGTTCACCTCTCCTTCACCTCTTGACAAGTCAACCAGGGCGCGCACAGTCAGCTGAGAACAAAGATAGCTCAATAATTAGGCCAAACAGTTATTTTACACAGAAATGTGCCTCAGTAGTGGGTGATCATACAGTTGAAAAGTTCGAAGACATTTTCCGTAAAGTTAATTATCATCATCACAATGTGCTGCTAGTATGGTGACAATACAAATAGAAACCAAAAACTAGGCTGGTTTCATGAATCATAAATTATCATAAATCAAGCCTTGTCTCATAACAAAGTGCTTTATTCAGAAACTCCTGTTGAATTTCTAGTATAGAAATAGATTTGATCTATGTTCACTATTCTGGAAACATAAAGAGTCCATTTGTTGTCTTTGTGTGTGAGTTTTAATTAAGATGGCTCAGCTAAATGTGTCTGTCAGAGTGTGCATGTGCATGAGAGTGCACTGTAGCAGGGAAACTTGAATAATAGTGCCTTCAGTCTGTTCTCAGTGTTGCACCCCAGAGAGGAACAATCAGATGCTTCTAGCCTGACTCGGTTCGGGTCAAGTCGGGTGGTGTTACACGAACAGGCTGCTGTGTGCCAGCTAAATGAATTGGGTCCGTGCTGAAGGACAATTCATGTTTTATCCCACTGTCCCTCTTGACAGCTCCTGTGCCACAATGCACTGCCCTCCACAGATACAGTTCCCACGGTGCGGTAGGCAACCTGGGACACACTGTGTGGTTAATGGTGTAAGAGAGCACCAGTGTGTTCTTACCTGAGTGTCTGTTCGGCAGCCTAGCATGCAAGCGAACTGATTAAATGACGCTTTGGGAAAAGGGATGAGGAAACTAAAAAAGACAAAAGCAGACAATAACACCTTTTAAAAATGCCTTATGAGAGTTCAAAGGACTGGTGAAGCTTTTATAAGTAGGTATGAATGACTCTTTTGGTGTCCTGTTGAGAAAACTCTCTTTGGAAACCCAAAAATGACAAAGAAGATGTGAAAATGCTGCAGAGGAAGTTGGCCCAGACAAGGAGAAAAAAGAGCATCTAGGTCAGGCTGTGTGTTTTTCCAGACATATGTTTTTGAGGCTCTTTTGAATTTTCCTTTGGGCAACTTTACATTGGAAGGATTTACAAATTCTTAGAGGTTGAATTTAGACCAAACATAAACACATTTCAGTTTGTCAATAGTTAAAAGAAAAACTCTTTGAGTGAACGTTTGCATAAATTTGATTAAATGTTTGTAGTTACGTGAAAGATGAACAAGCCTTTTGTTGCATTACATTTCCACAGAAAAGATCCAGATGTATGCAGTTATACAGCAACCTGTACCAATTACAACAGATGAAGGCTCAGACATTTTTTGACAGTTAGTTGTTGTTGTTTAGTTGTATCTCTTTCAGCCAACTGTGTTATTGTATGTGTTTTTTATATTATTTTTATTTATTTATGTGTTTTGTTAAAGTTCAGTACATATCGGATGTTTTAATTAAAGTACTAAACATTACTGCAGTCCTAAATAGTTGATCAAGGAAACTAGTAAAAAAAAGTCAAATATAGATAAACTCTGGCCATAATTTGATCAGATTTTGGTTTGCTTTGCTTGTTGCTAAACTTTGGCAATTATACAACAAAGGCTTTGATGTTGCACGAGATGCTGTTGGACCCATTATAGAGTGCAGGCGCAGTATTCATGAGCAGTGCTTCCTTGAGGTTGTCCCCTTTTTGCCACATCCCCTCTCCTCTGGCCACTGGAGGGCAATCCCTCTCTTCAGAGTTCAAAGTTGTGTCACTGGGTTTTCAAATTGTGCACCTCAAGGCAAAGAGTTGAATAGTTTGAGCAGTTAACCAACCTCTATTTAATTTAAAATTAAATCTTTATTATCCAAACATAATTAGCTAATAAAACATGTCAGATATGATGTGTATATTTCGTGGCAATCAGCTATTCTCAGTAAATTTCCTCACACTAAGTAAAGTGTAAACTACTGTTGCATGATTTTGATTTTTACAAGGTTTATAATTTCTTCGTCCCACATTCCTAACTTATTTCTCACCAAGCATATTATCACATAGCAAACGGATCAAGATAAATAAAAAGTTTTATTTTGGCTGATTATCTTAACAACAACCAAGCCCCCAGGAAATGTACTGGGCTTTGAAGCCAATTTGACACAGTGGCCAGACATTGTAATTACAATGTCCGGGTTCATCACATGACCCCTAAGGCCCCTTTAACCTGCACACAATCATGTGAAAAGAAGGAGCTTTAAAACAGTGGATTTTTTGAGCTTCAAAACCCACACAAAATGACTCATTTCACAATCAGAATCTAATCCATTTGGTTGGATAACCTTCAGAAAGTCACCTAACCTTGTGAGGCAGCTGGACTTGAAAGAACACACAAGAATCCATTGCCAAGCGCCGAGCTTCAAGTTCTGCACTTGTGTCTGAACCATTGACAGTATATATGGTCTGAACACAGTAGTTATGGACTACTCGTGTTCTAAGAGCAGCTTTTGGCAGCTGAGGCATGAGCTACAGGTGTGGTTTAACGCTAAGTGTGTACGATGACACGCGTCAGAAAACAGAAATGGTGGCTGTTATTGTAGATGCTGCTAGCATCAGTTACATCAGAACTGGAGAGTATTTCTTCATTAAAAGAAGAGTGAGAATGGCACTGAAAGCTTTTCTTGATAGAAAAGAGGTTCTTGCTCTTCTTCCAGCTGGCTTCAGTAAGAGTTTGACTACTTTATATGGTTGGTTGATCTAATTGGCTGAAGTTCCCCCATGAGAGAAGGTGAAAGACATCCAATGACTTGGCCTATAATTTGTGCCTGCCCTTTTCCAAACACGTTCCAATGACAACTTCCCAGGTTCTGTGTAACAAAACATCTGAAGCAGTTAGATTGTGCATGCTGAAATAATTTTATCCCCATTAAAGTTAGTGGATGACTGAACTGGAAGTTAGCCGGCCTAATGAACTACTCGTTATGCAGAATGATGTACTTCTCCGCTGCCCATTTGTATTCCCAGTATGTTCCAGCAATGTTTTTTTTCCCAAATATGGCAAAGCAACTGCTTTTCCTTTAGTCCTCACGTGCAACAGTATTGAGCTAGTGAGTAAACAAGTACATTGATTGTTTGTCTACAAAAAGCATCAGAAAATCCTACTCAGATACAAAATCCAAGATTTTAATGAATATATTGTTAATCTTACTGAATCCTCCACCAATACCAAACAATTCTCTTTAATGTCTCACATCCAAAAATAGAAATTTTTTAAACCACTTCAATTTTAAAATAAATTCAGATTTAAATTTAAATGTGGTTTTGGTATGAGCAATCATGTCCATTCATATGTACTTCAATATATTTCTTGGCAGTGTGCAGGAAGAAAAAAAGAGAAATGCAAATCACTTCCAGCAAATGTTAAGGACTTTTTGTGAGCGGTCCCAGCGACAGATCAACAAACTAACAGGTGTAAAAACAGAACTGCCTCTGGGGAGAGAATAGAGGATTCAACAAGCCTTCGCTCTTCCTTTTTATCTGTCCTGTGCCTCTGAAGAGCTCCCAGAGTGAATAAAGTGTTTGGTCCCATGAAATGAACATGAACAAATTTGCTAGGGAAAGCCACTATGGTATTTCTGGACTGCTATACGCTCTCATGTGTCAAATTATCCTTTAACAAGTAATAATAGTATCAGACATGAAAACACACTAATGATTGCATTATAAAACCAATGAACTGATTTCTTTATCTAAAGGGTAGAGTTGCATGTTCCCGTCTCGTAGTACACTGTTTGAGCTGGTAAAAGCCAAACATCTGTGGGAAAGATTATGGTCCGTCTATCCAGCCTGTAATCTCAGTATTTTCACCTTGCTGCTGACGTAGGTTGTCTTGCACAGACAGCTGCTCCGCCTGGCTTTTCACAAGAGTGATTATCACTGTGATATGTACTTTATTTACTTTGTAACGACTAGCCCTGAATTTGTACAGCACGTTTAGAGGAGCCCTCAAGGTTAGTGCTTGACTCAAAGGCACAGTGACTGGCGTGAAGGCAGGCCATTTTTAAAGGGTTGAAGCCTGACTCATATGTGATGATGAAAGAGAAGAGGATTATGACAGTGAAGATGACAATGATCAGCCCAGCCTCAACAAATGGCGTATAAATAACACGACTTCAGACTTTCAAATTGCATGCGCCGCATACGTCAAAGTCCAATTTTGCGTACACATAATACGCTAATCCTTCCCATTAACTTCTGTGAGGTGACATTATGAACAGTATGAAGAGCCACAAAGTCAGCATGTGGAGGAGGATTGAGTGGATGGATGAGTCAAACAAACACAGGACTTGTTACATTTGAAACCAAAAGTCAATGTGGACTTACTTTAACTTTTTTCTAAACCCGACAAAATAGTTTTCAACCAAGCCAACATCCACAGAAGATAACGGGAAGGACCAGCATATCACTTACATGCAAAATTGGAGTTTGTAAAGTTGTGATTTTTGTCCGCATATATGAGAGACTGGGTTGCATTTTACTATTGTTTATGTAACAATCAACCACAAAGTTACCAAAGTTATTGTCAAACTATAAATCTTCTTTCCTCCCTTACTTACTTATAGTTTAATATATTTTTACCCAACAGCTAAAAGACCTCAACATACTGCAACTTAAAGTTCGATGGGGTGGGGTATAGTGGTATTTGGCGGTGAAGTTGCAAACTGGAACCATTTGAATACAGCTTAGCCTTCCAAGAGTGTAGGAGAAACTACGGCCAGTGTTAACTGTTGTATGATTACCACGTCTTGCCCCACTTTGAAGACAGACTTTTAGTGCTGCCTATTAGTGTGGTTGTTTGGAACAGCTCTAAAACACTTTTTCTCCCAGGCATCGGCGGACAACATTTCATACAAACTAGCACATTTCAAGCCTTTTGTTCCATCGTTCTGTACAACTTTTAGCCCCAACTTGGTTTGTATGTTTCTTTTTTTTTTATTTGCGTCCCCATTTTTTCTTGAATGCTATTGACAAAAGGGTGAAGAGGTTTTTTTTTTTTTTCTTAAGTTGCAGTGCAATGAGCGGATGGTTCAATTGTTTATTATTATTATTATT
>NW_023339796.1:12058507-12085014 GCF_004916995.1 Morone saxatilis | reverse complement strand
GTAGTAGTAGTAGTAATAGTATAATATTTCAATATTATATGAAATGCAATATTGGATTCAATATAGATTGATACTATATTTATTTTGTTTTATTGTAATATAATTGTAAAATAAGTAATTTGTAATATAGGTAATATAATAGATGAAGTATAGGCTACATTATTATTACTTCCACTGTTAATTGCAGATTGTTATTACATTGATGGGATTTTAAAACCCTTTTGATGACACCACCAGTGCTACTTACATTTTCAAAATGTGGCTTCAGAGCATCGTTCCCGCACGCGCTGCTCTCACTCTCTCCACACATGCTTTGACGCATGTTTTTCGGCTTCAAAGAGGACTAGACATGCATCTGTCCAATCATTGGTCTCTCAGCGGCCTGTTGCACCCCCACTGCTTCATGACCTCCCTAAAACCTCTGCCCGCCTCCACTGCAGTGATCCTATTACCCTGAACAGGTCACAGACGGACATCAAGAACACAGCCTTATGGGAAAATACGTCATTCCCGTCTGCTGTGCATCGTTGTATTTTGATTACTGGGTCTGGATTAGAAGAAAATTGATTCCCCGTGATGACAATCCTCTGAGAAACGACACAGCAGTTTGTATTCTTTGCTCCTACTTCACTCATTTACCCTACTTGTTGCTGTGCCTCAGTTTAGGCTGGTAGTAGTGTGTGTGTGTGTGTTTGATGTACTGAGGAAAATAAAGGATTTGCCGGGATTAGGCCCTTGCAACAGACTAAAGGCCGTAGGAAACTTGCTGTGGCACCATCAGATACATGATCAGCGCTTAATCTTACAGGAGCTCAAGGGAGTGTGGGGGGTTGGAAAGGGCACTGCTTTCGTGTAATCATTTTTAAATGTCTGAGTTAGAGGGAGGCCTCATGTGTTCAGCAAGCAATTTATCCGCTGTTGTTGTGCAGGCAGATTGCAAGGATCTGACAAAAGATGTAGTAAGTTGCATGACTGCATTGGCATGCCAACTCGTGTGTGTGTATGTGCGCGTGTGTGTGGACTCAGCTTTTTTCTGTCTGAGATGGCCTGCTTACCCTGACACACTGTTGGTAATTATGCAACAACAGCCAGTCTGTTTCTGTGATTTGAATCAGCACTTGATGGGAACAAAGATTAGACTGAGCTCGGTTTATTTCTAGTACAACACAAATGATATCGCTGTTAGAATGAGAATGAAAACTCAAAAAATGGTAACGTTTTTTTTATTTCTAATTCACTTTTTAGTGAAAACTAATGTAACTGGTAATCACTCAAATGTGGCTGTTGCACGGACCAGAGGATACATTTTGTAATTTCAAGACAAAAAAATATTTATATTTCTGTTGTAACAGGTCGGGAAATTCTTTATATGCAGTTACACAACTTTCACAATGAAGATGACAGCAGTTTGACGCAACCATCCTTAAAGGACTGTGGGAAACATGAGGACTGCTCACAAGAGACAGATTTTAAACAAGTTTACTGTCATGCTAGCAGCCTTCTGAGGCTGTACTTTGATCTAAATGCTAATATTAGCATATTAACATGCTCACAATGACAATGCTAATATGCTGGTGTTTATCAGGTATAATATATAATTTATTACTAAGTTTAGCATGATGACATTTGTAAATAAATGCACTAAACAGAAACTACAGCCGAGGCCGACAGGAATGTTTGACTGTTTTGACCTGACCTGATGCTAGATGAGGATCACCAAAGTCCTTAGCTGTATACTCTGGGGACTATAAATGCAACATTTTTAGTAGTTGTTGAGACTTTTCAGTCTGGACTGAATGGTCGACTGACAAAATGACCAATTGACCGAACATCATTGCCATTCCAAGAAGTAGTGTAGCTAAAAATGTCCCTGCGTCAAGGTTATTTTTTTCAGATGTAACCATTTCCTCCGGAGCCACAGAGGACATTACACAACTGTTCACAGGCTGAGTAATACTCTCTATGACTATAGTAAAGTGACCTTCATGTGTAAAATTGGTGGAGTGTCCCTTTAAATCTGAAGATTTAAGCAGTACCAAATGAAAACATGGGTTGAATTTAGATTTGAACAACACATGTAGACAAAAGCCAAAGCACAGAAAGCATGGGACAAATACAGCAACTGCTTTACAATGTAATCATTATGTAATCATCAAATTAACACATCATGTGAGTCTTTTTAATGACCATCTCACACATGAGCAGTTACAGAACGGTTAAGATTTTTTTGCATTACGTAAACGTGAATGACAAAGGACATGTTAATTATGTGAATGGGTACAAAATCCAGCAGCTTTACACAGAGGGTCCGTGTTTTACATGCCTAATCATGTGTGTATGATCTGCTCATGTGTTGTAGCATACACACACACACACACAAATGCACAGAGGCCATACATCCTAGAGATTACATAATCCCAGTGTAGGTCACCATCACCCATGGTGGGCAATAACTAAAGGAGAACATGATTTAAAATATGTTTATTTCTGTAATCATTATTAATCTAACCATTACAGATTTAATTGTAATGCCTGTTTACAACACAGGGTTATCTGAGGTTTACACTCAGTCTTTTGGCTGTTCACATGGTCGGCTGTCCTTAGACCGCCTGTGTTTGTCAGCTGGTCGACATGACTCTCAAGATGGGAGTCCTTTCCTTTCCTTTCCTGAAACTTCCTCCCCCAAGTGTGACTAACTGGGGAGGTGACCTATAAATCTGTTCATTTCTCTACTGCTTAAACACTCTGGTCTGTGATTATAAGGAAAGAATGACAAACTTTTTTGAAGTCTGTCTTCATATTACATAGAACAAGGCTTACCTTATGTGTCTTAGAATAGCCAGTTGAGATAGACAAGATTTAAGGAAATTGATATGTAATTGTACAACACAAGGATATACATACACATAAACACCCAGCAACAAGATAGTGATGATGATATGGTTTCATCTACATAAAGTTAGACATTTGAGAGTTTCCAACAGTTCTGACTGTGTTTGAGCACCAAGTATCATCAAGTCTATCTCTCCTCATCCTGCTGGAGTCCTGCGCTCTTATGGAGCTGGTTCCCGTTGTTTGGCCAGCTTGAGTCCCATTTCGCCAGAAGAAGCCTGAAGTGCTAACTGGGCCAGCATGCCTCCTATTGCGGCTCTCTTCATCTCCTCCTGGAGCACGACAGCACCCGCAGTGGTCAGCTGGTTGTGCTGGCTGGTGTTGGTGCTGTTGTATTTTAAAAAAACATCTCAATACTTTTTTCACCACTGTAGTTAATTAGCTATAAATGATGAGATCACTCCATAATGTAAAAATCAATAACCTATACAATCAATGCAGAGATAAAACATGATTCAATTAAATTGTGAGTTTAAAATATGACTTAACTAAAACCAGACTCTTCTTAAAAGCCCCAGGTGATCAATTTCCAATGGCAGCTACCTTGCTGAACATTTAATCCCTTTAGCATTACAAAGAAACGTCATCTACCTCCTCTGCCACACCCAATCACCCAGTTGTCTTACATAACATTAACTTGCCATATCTGCGTCTTTAAGCTAAAACAAACAATCAAGATTAAATGAATATATCTCTCTCTATCTAACTGTTATGTGCCTTATCAAAAATCAGGTCAGGGACACTGTATAATGTAAGAAACAGTTTGACTTTGAGGATTGTCCGTTCAGTTTTGGGTACCTTTAATGAGCTTACTTTATAAACACACCCTAATATGGCTTCAAGTTGCCAGAGACATGTGCGTGCGTTGTAGCATCCGTGTGTGCGTATGTGTGTATGCTTAAAGGGAGGTGAAAATCAGGTCAACATGAATCCTGGAAGAATAAGCATTCCCTTTGTTAGACCTATAAACAATAGAGAGAGGTGTTCAATAGGAAAAAGGACAAACGGGCTTCTCCTGTCTTAGCTGGTCAGGACTAGAAGCACATGGATGGATGAACAAAAGAAAGACAAAGCAGTTGTGTTTTTACTCTTTGTCCCACTGCCATTCTCTGGGCCTTGGGAAGTGCCTGTTCACCATAACCACCAATGGACTTTACCCAGGTTGTTTGCCTTATGCAGAGTTCAGCCCAGTCTTAATATCCTCAGAACATGCAGCATGTTGTTTGTGTAGTGCGGTGCCAGGGGCAGCGGGAGGTAGGATAGAGTTAAGCTGCACAAAAGAAATGATGCCCTTGATCACTTGCATGCAAGAAAGCAAATAATTTTGAATTAGCTGAATCCTACAGAACACTTCGATGGTAATAATGAATAATAAAGGCGGAGAAAGATAGTTGATTGTTGAGTCTCATTCCCAGGTTGTGAAAAAGACTACCGACACTAGCACAAACACCACCTGTTGTGTTGTGTGGCTTGCTCCAACCCACTTTGTTTCCAATTCACCATAATCCAAAGCGTCTGTAGACTCAACAATCAGCTACCTATCTACAGAATGACTGAACCCAGCTCTAAGGACCATACCAAGTTTAATGTAGCCTATATATAACAGGATCATTACATTGACAATGATGGTACTTTATTGTCAGATCAAGATCAATTTTCAGCTCCATTTGCAGCATCACAGAAAAGACATAAATTAGGACGAGAAACAAAGATACATTTAACATAACATTAGAAACACTGGTCTGCTTGTTGCTACAGTAACATTTTCCATTGCTGTTATTTCCTCATTCAGCTCTGACAAAGAAATAAAAAAGAAGTCACCAGGAGGTGCAGATGAGGTTACAGAGGTATGAGCCAACTCTACTATATGTTAGCACATTCAGATAAGAGGAAGTATACTGTAGCTTAGTGATGCCCTTACTGTCATATTGAAAGTATCTTATTTAGCCATTTCTCACACCCAGCAGCACGTCTGTTGCAGCACTTTAACATCTAACTTTCAAAGGGATCACAACCACTGTATCTCTCTCTATTTACCACATAATGCACTTTACTGTCTGTCATTTTATTTCAGTGAGTGTGAAACATTTCTGCTATATAATGCCCTCAAGAATTCCACAGTGAAATGATAAATGTACTGCTTTCCTCTAACAATCATAGTGTAGTACTACACTACAATACAGTAAACTATTAGGTTTTTATTAAATAGGAAGTAGTAGGTTAGATAAATAATTAATGAGGGACTGATTTGGGAGCTTTGCTAAATAAGTAGACAATAAGTAGATTAGACATAAACTCCATGTGTGTATGTTGAACAGCTGATGAGCAGTTTTCTGGTGGTAAATCCATCTCATACATTCTTCTTCTTTGAGCTAGAAAGCAGCACCACACATGTAGAATTATACTGCATATCTTATTGAACAGAACATCACAGAATCAGACTTTTGTCTTGTGATCTTTGTTTGTTGTTATTAATATCCTGCTCTTGCTCCCTGAAAAAAAATTGGAAATAAGAAAAGCAAACATGTTTGCCATTTATAGTATATATTTAGCTATCATCACACCAAATTTATTAACCAATGTTTAGAATTTAGATTAGACTAAGAGTCCATATGACCTGCGCTCTCAGACATGACAATCCCTAATACTTATCTTATCTGGACACAAAATTAGTCACTTCTAAAATAAATTATCTTGAGCATAATGAGGAACGAGAGTCTGACTGAGTAGACAAATTGAATGAAAAGTATATTCTCAAGCTTTTCTGGTCAGGGCGTGAAATATAAACCCTGTCCTATCTTCCCACACTGTTACATCATATGAATCAATTGTGTCCAAAATTGTCTCAAATAATGTCACTTGATCCACTCACCATTTGCTTGCCTGGATGTGCTGTTTGCTCATATAGTCCTATAAGAAAAATAGACCATTAAAAATAGCCTTTTAGCCACTCCCTCTTTTATGAGACGGACTCTGTATATTTCTTTTTAAGTATATAGCCATGAGCTGATTGCTGTTACATGATATTTGCTCACAGTGACAGGGAGAATCAGCCAACCAGCAAAGACCAAACAACAAAGAGCTAAAGCAAATGTCAGAGGTGACTTGTAGAGTGTAGATAATTATCAATTGCTTCTTGAGAATATTTGCAATTGATGATGGATCTCATAGAGAGGAGAGACATGTCTCATGTGTCCACTAAGGGCAGTTAACAGACAGCTGTGTGTATACAGGTCAGTTTAACACCATAATGCATCTGAAGGAAATAAGATGAATACCCATAAATGGGTCTAAAAGCTAAAGGCGGCTTGCTACGGTCCAAAGGGTGGAAATATACCTCATGACACATACAAAGGCTTATGCACCAAATGACGTCTTAATTGTTCTGCTTCCACAGAATCTATAAAACCACTTTCCTCGCTTCCTTATTGGTTTTAATTTAATAATTAATAAAATGAATTTACTGGTACTTTTACTTGGTTCTTCTTCCTATGCCCTTCCCTGATATTGGCACACAGAGTGCAGTTAGTCATGTAATCTAATTGTTAGATAGAGTTTGCAGGTAAAATTTACACGATTATCAATGTGCAGAGTACATTGCCAAACTGTGGGTGTAACGTGATCCAACTTTTAATTTAGAAAGGGTGTGTACAGCGGTGACTAACACTGAGTGTGGGTGTATGGGGAGGGTGCTTCTGGTGTGAAGGAATCTATGGCTGACTCATGTTACGGTGGTGTTGTTCATTAATCGTCTGTTAGGCAGAAGTGTCCATTCACTGCTGAAGTTGACCCAAAACACTGACCTGTTTGTGGGTCAATGTTTTAAACAAACAGCCCTAGTGTAATGGTTGCCATGCGAGAGGCAGCTGTTAGCATCACGCAGCGCAAACATGACTTCTTTATACTGCTGAACAGACCTGTTAACAGAAATGGCTGAAGAGGTCCAGTAAATGGGCCTTTCCCAAATCTGCTTTACTTCATATCAAAGCATGCGCATGCTCTCGTAACATGATTATTGCTGACCTCCATAGCTGCTGGGCCCCAGAAGGCGTTCCTCGTTCCCCCCTCGGCCCTGCTACTGAAAACCTCAACATGTAATACATCTTGTGCTCATGCATAATTTTTTAACCTGTTTGATTAATAGACACACCTTTTGTATGAATCAAATTAAGAAAGCCTGATTTGACCAAGTTTTACAAAAGATTACATTTTGAATTTGAGCTTTTTCTTTTCTAGTACGCCTACATTTCTGATCTTTCCATCAGTCAGTAACCACATACAAAAATCCTCCTGTATGTAATTAAATTTGTGACATATTTGTATTTTAAATTGTTCAATGCTCAACTGCAGTTGTTGCTGTTTAGTATCACCATTTTTGCTTAACAATTATTTCCACTTCCTGCTCTTTGTTATTTTATGTTTGCCCTGTCTGCTTTTGTGGTGATCCAGTGTCCACACATAAAGCAATAAAGTTTCATATTATATAATTTAATTTGATTTGACACAGTTTCACTGGACAAACATAAGGACAAAATGCACAAGCAAAAGCTCTAAGCAGTCTCAATCCTAAAACTTCTGTTAGGACATTAATGTTTTTTGCATGTTTTGTGGAAAATTACACAGAAAGTGGACTTGTGGGGGTGTGGGTCATCCATTGTTTTGTGTGTTAAAGACAGGACAACCCCTGCCGATAAATCAGCAGGAGGCTTTGGGGGGAGGGGAGCACTTCTTGTGAATTTCGAGTTGAAAGAGTACTGGCATCTGGCCATCCACTCTGCCAACTATTCAAGTAATGGAAGTGTGGACTGTTTGAACTTTGGTGAAACTGAGCAGAATTGTTTGTGACCGGAACAGTTTGTGAGCCAAAATGCCAAAGCTACACTTAGGTAATTAATAAAAATCACCACTTGTTTCCCTCCAAGTTATATAGACGAGTAGACGCACAATTTACGTCAAAGAGACATTTTACCTTTGCTGGATGCTTATGCAAAAGAAAAGTGCAAAGAGTCTTGCCCACAATCCAAGTAGGTCAAGTATGACTGTGGAAGAACATGTGTGGCACCATCTTTTCCCGCCAGGTGGTTATAATCTGTAATGCTGTAATGTGGAAATTACTGCAGAACAGATGTCTGTGCTTTAATCCACATTTACAGAGTTGTTATTTGCAGAAGCAGGCCTAAACACATTTCAGATGCTGAATCATTGTTTTCCATCGACCTTTACTTCCCTTTTTAATTATTTTCACCCTTATAAACCCCACTGCACTGCAAAAAAACAACACACTTTCACCTGCTCTATCTAGTTACTGTCTGAAAGAAACAAAGGCAGTTTCTGTGCCGCATCAGTACAGTCAAAACTGTGTCACTGTGTCATGCGTAATGGCGTAACCAATCACGGTGCAGGTAAGCACGAGAGGCTGAGGGAGATCTAGCATCAGCCCAATCACACCAGAGCACTTAGCCAATCAGGATGCTTCTGGTCAGGGCATAGCATCTGTCTGTGTGAAAATACCAAACCGTCTGAATGTGGATGTAAACATGCAGCAGATTGTTATTCTCAGCCCCTGCAGACACACACATGTGTTTCCGAGAGCTAATGTGAGCACGTGTGTACAGCTTCCCCTTGTGTGTAAATGCATGTGAGGGTGAACATTGCGTGCATGTGTGGGAGAGGGATCTCCAAGAAACGTTAAAGATTTCTTTACTGAGGAATCCATATTCACATAAACAGCAACATTTTTGTCGCAATTATTACATAGGATATTCAAAAAAAACCTTCAGATAAGCTCTCTCTCTCTTTTTTTTTCTCCTTAATAGGATTATACATACTCCTTGGCAAGAAATGAGCTATGAGACAAATTTGTCCTCAATCAACATTTTCAACCCATCTCTTGCAGTTTTCTTATGCAGTATTTTGCACCAAGCACCAAGCTGCAGCTTCATTTCTAAGCTGTTTTGCAAATTTCCTCATTCCCTCATCCTTGTCATGGCTTTAATGCATGGTTCCCTTGTTCTGTTACACATTGTAGAAAGAAGAGCCAGTACTGGTTTGAACTAGTATGATGTGTTACACAACAACACAGCACAAGTGAGGAGAATCATTCTGTACATGGACTGACAGCAAAGCCATAACCTTTAACAATGACAAATACTCAGTGTACATGCTTTTTTTCTTGCTTCTATTTCATGCAGTCGTTATTTTAAATAAAATACAAAAGATCTGTACAAAGTTGGAGGGCATTTGCATCGCCTGACGCCACATTGCGAGTGCATGCTAACAGACAAACATCTTAACGTTGTGTTTGGCCGAAGGGGGTTATTGTGCAGCTTCATTTATGAGACCCCATTTCATGTTTTTTTTTTCTTCCTTACATAACGCGGGTTTTTTTTCCTCTCTCCCACTCCACACAAGAACCACCACGTTCCAGCCTGTACATTCCGGTGGTTGTCATAGCAACAGGGCAGCATCCCTCCATCCTTTGTCCAGTGTCTCCCCTTCATTTGAGCTTCCCAGGCGGAAGATGGTTTGGATTCTGCATGCAAATTAACCCCCCCACCCCCCACCCCCATTGAGCTTCGAAGCGAGGAAGTGGAAGGGACTTTAAATGGTGACTGAATGTCATTAGGTGCTTTTCACAGATCGTAACGAGGTGGTAAACTCCCCACATCCTGCACAAGTATTACAACACTTGTGTTAAATAAGAGGGAGAGAACACCCAATCAAGACCTGCATACAACGGATCCTCACAATTTCCCGTTAATTATACAGACTGAAACTCAGTTAGAGGTACATGACATGCACTTTCATTCAAATATTTCCTTTTGGTTATGTTTTGACTCTCCGCATATCCACTGGTATAAAAAACAATTGGCACAGGTGGAATGAGTGGGTGAGTTGGGAAAAGGAACACTGTGTCCCTGCATGCGTCTGGGAATGTTGGAAGTTTTTACTGTGAATAATGGACTGTAATTCATTGTGTGGGCCAGTTTAATTTCCCTGTAATTGTGTGTAGCAGTCGGTGGATGAACTTTCTGGAAATGGGTCTGTGTCATCTCAGTGTTGTTTTTGTTTTCGCTGCATGTGTGTGGGAGGGAGTTTAACTTAGCATTTTCTCCACTATTTTTCTAATTGTACTACACAACGGTTTCTGCATAAAGGTGGGCAGAAATAGAATTATGCTAGATAAGCCTCATTGCTGTTGCATGACAATTTTTAGGCTGTTCTACAAACTTTGCACTCTGCACAACAGGGTTTTTACGTGAAAATCTAAAGCTAACTCTAGGAAACCTGCAACAGTATGCACAAAACAAAGTGTAAAGTTCAGAGAGTTTGCAGATTTGGGCAGGAAAAAAAACCCCAAAACAAAGTCAGAGTACATGTGTTGGCTTCAGGCCAGTCAACATCCTCTGAAACAGCTCTGAACCTGCCCTTCGACTTTACGATTGGTTAACTTGTTTCTGGCAAAGCCAATCAGTGAGCTGACTAACGTTCTGTTGTGAGGGCAGTTGGGATGTAGGGGAAAGGTCTCAAAGCAAACTTTATTGCCCTTCCCCCAAGGGCAGGGAGTGCACCAGAACTAAATGTTTATGTCTCGTTAGATGAGGATGTTGTGTGCTTCTTGTGAAGTAAGGTTAGAATGTCTCCTTGTCAGTAGGGAAACAAATAACACCTTCACTGTGTTTATATCTGTGAAGTTCTAACTCACATCTCATGTGTAAACTCTGATGAAACAATAACATCATGTGCAATACACTTGGGTATTTAGAAAATACTTACATTAGCATTTTACTGTTAAACTTTGCCTGTATTTGGATAAGGGTCAAAACTAAAAATTATATTTTGTCATGATATTCTCTTTTTGGAAAAAAACTGAACAAACTCCAGCGGTCCCATGCGGTCCCATGCAACTATAAACCTACTGAAATAAACCTGACGTGTCAACCTGCCCGTCTGGTTTGTTTTTTAGGTAGTAACAGGATTCAAACAAGATAAGTCTTGTTCTCAGCCACAAGGTGCTGTGCAGTTTATGACACAGCACTTCTGTAAATATATTTGCCTCAGGCTGTTGGGAGTAAAGGAGAATAATAATTGTCTCGTGAGTGCACCAGTTTCCAGTTACTTCCCACAGGATCCCAAAAACCAGCCAGAACAAAGCTGCCGTTGAGCTCCTGCCAAGATATCAGTCAGACTGAAACACAACCAGAGAGCCTTTACTAGAGTTACCTTTAGGTGCACTTCATTTTACCGTTATGTTTACAGCAAACTGCTGTTTCACCAGCTGTTTAAACAGCTTTTGCAAATATGAGCGTTTATATTTTAGGCAGGAGACCAGCATCAGCTGTTTATACAGCCAACGGTGTTCACCAGATGACCAGATTAGTGTGTAAGAAATTAGCAAGAGTTGAATGGTGTCTGCTCTATTATCAATTCATGTGATGAAAAAGCTTTAAGCCTCCAGTCTACTTGTGGCTAGACCAATGAATATCTGATGCTTTAACACTAGAAAAGCAGAGGGCAGTCCTATCCTGTTACTTTTAGCAATACTGAGACATTTTAGGTAATCAGCTGACTTGCAGAGTTAGCAGAGATCAGCACTTATCTGTCCAGTACATACAGCTACAGGCAGAAGTATAGCATAAAGGCTGCAAAATGGGGAACACAGCTAGTAACAATTTGTCACTAATGTGTTAATCAGTAAGTATTAGATTTGTTTGAACAGGACAAAGCCTGGCTTGCAGTTTCCAGTCTTTATGCTAAGCTAACAGGCTGTTAGCAGTAGCCTTAATATTTCACAGTGGTATTGACCTTCTCCTCGGACTCTGCAAGAAAGAGTAAATATATGTCCCCAAAACAAACTATTTAAGCCTCCAAGTCAAGAGTCATACACCATCTTGTGATAAAAATAAAAGTTTTAAATGCATCAATAAAAACACCAGGTTCAGTAAACATGATGTTTTATCAGATCAGGTGCATTACAATATCGCAGTTAACAAAAGGATAAAACTGCTTGAGGAAATCTACAAATGGCATTATGGACAGATCAACCACATTGAACAACAAACGTCTGAGTACAGACATCTCTAACAGTGTCCCATACAAGTTGACCCAGTGTGTCCAAATCTGAAGACATCAAACGTTGCCATTTAAAAAATAGAGAGTTCATAAAAATCAAAGAATTAGTAACATTGAAGACTGGACAGTTGAAAAGGGCAGGTCAACATATATTAACAGTTCATTAACTAGTCAGATTTATGAAGTTACACATGCTGCACAGCCTCAACAGCTCTACTCTTCACTGTCCGTGTGCTTTAGTTCATTTTAGTCACCAACAGACAAGGGAAAGATGACATGGGCTATAAAACAGTGTTACAAAAGCCAATCCCTCCCAAAGACGAGGGGAAAGACATACCCTGCCATTACCAGCTCATAACTACCAAAGATATTACCGTGTCATGTTTAAGTTGACCAGCCAACTTTAAACCATTAAAATGCAGGTTAAAATCATCTGAGTGGGAGAAGAAAAAAAATAAAAATACAGTACTATTTTAAAGAAAAGATAAAGTCAGGAGGGCAGTGGGAGTCAGTCTATGAGTGGTGGATTTAGTAATCCGTAGGTTCATCTCCCTCCTCACTCAGCAAACAGGTGCGAATCAGGGCCTCGGTCACACCGTACGGGTCGCAGTTGGCAGATGGGCGGCGGTCCTCGAAGTAACCCTTCTTCTCCTGGCCGACGTTGCGAGGAATGCGGATGCTGGCACCGCGGTTGGCCACGCCTGCAGAGAATTCGTTGATGTTTGAGGTTTCATGGTGGCCAGTGAGACGGCGGGCATTGTCAAGCCCCCCTTTGGGGTCATAGGCGCGGATGTGATAACTGTGCCTCTTCCCAAGCTTCTCAATGGAATCCTCAATGGCTCTGAAAGCAGAAAAGACAAGATTCCCCATCAGAAATTTAAAAGTCATTCATGAAAAACGCTACATTAGTCGAGCAGTCAGTCAAACCCATGATGCTTTTGACACTCACTTCAATCCACCATCTTCCCTCATCTCCTTTGTGCTAAAGTTTGTATGGCAGCCAGCACCGTTCCAGTTGCCAGGGATTGGCTTGGGGTCAAAAGAGGCAACAACGCCAAAATCTTCACAGACACGGTGCAAGAGGAAGCGTGCCACCCAGAGATGATCACCCATGTTGATCCCTTCACAAGGTCCAACCTGGAACTCCCACTGAAAGCAAAAACCAGCAATCATGTTTCATCTCGAACAGGCTATTAAAACCATAAAAACACGTGCAAAGTCCAGACGGGGATTAAGTGTTTAGTATCATTACCTGAGCTGGCATCACTTCAGCATTTGTGCCACAAATCTGGACTCCAGCATACAGACATGCTCTGTAATGAGCCTCCACTATATCTCTCCCATAGGCTTTGTCAGCTCCCACGCCACAGTAGTATGGACCTGTAGAAATATGACAGTTTAAAACTATCCAGACATTGATTCACATTTCCATGCAGGAAACACATTTACACTAATACAATAAACCTGCTGCTTACCTTGTGGTCCTGGGAATCCATTGGATGGCCAGCCAAAAGGGTGTCCGTCTGTTCCCAGGATGGTGTACTCCTGCTCCATGCCAAACCAGGGATGCTGGTCATCCACCATCTCCATCACCTTCTTACATGTGACACGAAGGTTGGTTTCTGCCGGAAACAAAAGAGAAACAATTAGATGAAAACTAGTAAAAAGTTATACAAAACTTCCAATTCATTTGAGTACTTTGGTCTCTGTAATAGAAGTTATAAAAACTGCTCTAGGGCACCAGAGCTCTGAAAGTATGAGATGTCCCCTAAAGACAGTTAAACTCACGCAAGAGGATCCAGTGAAACTGTAGACTACATTAGTTTAAATGTCACTCTGTCCTCTGCTCATTTTACCAGTCTGCAGTATTGTTGCTAGATTCAGGGCTACTTTAGTGATACAGGCTTCACTTCTACATGCCTCACCCTTAAAATGTCTGCATCTGTGTGCATGCACATGACAATGAGTGCATTCATGTGCAAATGAGTGCATTCATTTTAGTAAGTGTGTGAGCACCTGTTCATATGCATGTGTGAATGAAACTGTGGCTGCATTTTCCATGTTCAAATATGGCACAGAGATTTAATCTTGCATTTCAGGTCAGATTAGATGCTTGCTTATGTGGATAAGATAGCAACCAAGAGTACTTAAAGTAATCCGTGTATCCATAGTATGACACATTTCTAGTCCCTATAAACTAAAGCCAAGCCCCCCCTCCCCCTCCTTGCAGACCAGTCTGATCAGGTTTAATCCTACTACAGTTCGACTGTCTCGAAAACATGTTTTACAATAATTTTCTACAAGGGCAATATATTTTGCAACCAAAATTATTCCATTGATTAAATCTTTATAAAAAACAAAAAAACACAACTTCACAGATCTGAGCTCTTGTTACCTGCAGGTTTGCCATTGTACTTCTGCACTTCACACAGGACCAGCTTGTTGGGGTCTTTGCGGAACGGGTCACGGAACATGGCCGCAGGAATCAGATACATGTCGCTGTTGGAGCCCTCAGCCTGGTAGGTACTGGAGCCATCGAAGTTCCACTCAGGCAGATCTACAAGAGGAGGAAGAGGGTGGATATATATTATAATAATGTAAGACGTAGGGGGGCATCACTGGAAAATCAGGAAGATTCAGGAGGCTGCTTACCTTCGATGCTTTTGGGCTCAAAGTCCAGCGTCCTGGTTTTGCAGCGGAGCCCCTCTCCGGTTCCGTCGATCCAAATGTACATGGCTTGGACTTTATCCCCCTGTGGGAGTTCCATGTACTGCTGCTTTACAGCTTTACTCAGTGTGGCACTGGCGGACGTGGCCATCTTTATTTCCTACTATAACACACCTGAAGGGGAGAAAAGGAGAAAGGGAGATGCAGGTATGAGACCACGGTGCGCTCTGGATCACATGTTGCGTAACAAGGGTTGGGGGCGCAGGGGGTTGGGGGGCGCAGAAAACACAAAAACCACCACCATTGTCTTTTGTTCCAGAAAGGAGAAGGGGGTGAAAACGTGCTGGAGGATGTAAAAGAAGGCGCACTTCCAGCCTTTTCCCTTTCTCCACTTTGGAAAACAAAGTGGAGAAAGGCAACTTGCCACCGCCTGTGCATCACTACAAAGATCACAAAAAGGTGCATCGTGGAAATCCTCAATACAAACAAACCTGAACAACAACTTCAACATTTCCGCTCTGTATCCTGTAACCATTACGCCTGTTGTTGTAGTCATGGTTACAGTGCCCAGAGTGAAGCAATATTACATCATAGGCTTCCTGGTTGTAATCCCATCACTTACTGCCTACTACTAAAAGCCTTATTCAAACATTAAACTCTCTAAGCGCACATCTTAAAACGGACTAAATAATGAGCCGAAGCCAGTGGGGCCACATTAAATGTTAGGTAAGAGCTCATCGTGGCAATCCAACAATGAAAAGTCCGGTAAGAGTGAGTAAGCGCTGAGCTCCTGCCAAACCTGCTACAATTAAAGTAGAAAAAGCAGAGAGAGAAAAAGAAAGAATAATTACCTGGAGAAACGAGGAAATAGAAATAAAAACTAAAGGACTGACAGGTCCAGTGTCTTGTCGGTTGATGTCTCACTAGTGGCTCTCTCATTCTCCGGTACCGAAACTCTAGATCCGGCCGCATTTATAAGAGCAGAAACTGGGATGTCGCGTCTTTGATTGGTCGGAGAGACTGCAGCCTGTTTACTCCACGTTGATTGAAGGCACATGCAGCCCGATCATTGGATAGGCTGTGAAACGGAGCTGCAACGCCCTCTAGCAGGAGATCAGCCGCGTGTTACTATGCGTGACCCTCCTCCACTTGTGTGTGTGTGTGTGTGCGTGTGTATCCTCATCCTCACATGTGTTGAGGAATTACAGTCGAAGCGAAACAACAATAAAAAGAGGCGATCGGGGGCTGTGATGATGAAGGCTGATCACTTTTCTAAAAAATAAAAAAAACATAGAAAAAAACGCCTCATTGTTGGAGGAGAGGGACTCAACCGTGTGGGACAAAATGTACAACATCCTCTCAGCCCCCTCAGCACAAAGCCACCAGGTAGTTCTCAGTCCAAGACGCCACCGTGTGGTAGAGTTCAGTTACTGCCAGAGTATCAGTGTACTGGTTTTAATGGGAGAGGTTATGTAATCCCACTAAGAAACATGACCTGGTGTTGGTTTTTCCCTGGATGCCCACGTGAGCAAATTATGTGAAACATGCATCCATAATAATTATAAACGTTTAAACAATCAATGAGATTGCAGAGATGTTTAGAGATGTTTTGGTTTATTAATAGCATAATCGCCACCCTTTATTGGTCTAATATAATTACCTAGTGTGTCCAGTGTTTATGTAACATTAGGCCTACGCTGACCTAATGTTACAAAGACAGAGAGCCGTACTGTAACTAAAGAAAGAACTTAAAACCGGTTAAAAGTTACATAAATTAAACTTTGTAGATAAATTGTAAAGTTAAAGCCTTTCTCCAGCGCTGACACAGCACTAAAGTCAAGTTGCACCTTTGCGAGACTAAAGGAAAAGAGTCTAAATGATCATCTGAGTGTTCATAACAGTCTATCAACTCGCGGTGGTGTCGCTGCCATTTGTTCCTAAAATATTCTCCCTCATTTGGTGTTTTTATGATGGTGGTGGAGAGTCCTGTTTAACACAATGTTCCAAAATCAGTGTTCAGCTGGGTGATTGTGAAGGTCATAGCATATGATTCACAATCTTTTCATACTCACTGTCATGGAGGAGACCACTTCCACCAGGATATAAATGTGTCATCGTACGATAAAAGAGATCTTTCCCTCTGAGGGGATGTGTTTTTAATTTTCCCCGATCTGGTCTGGAGATAATGCATTTAACAGGATGACTGCGCCTATATGCACCTATTGTTTTTCCATTAATTAGATGCTATCAGCTGTTGAGGAGACTGATGTAGTCGTGATCTAAAGCTTCAAGAAAGCACCGGCCCTGTCGGATGTCTTTGGTGGCTGCGCAGCAACCCGAAATGATCTCAGTTTCAAAGAGCACCTCAGGCCTTATTGCTCAAGAGAACCATCGACCTTGTGGCATTAAGCTTGCTCTGAACTTTTAGGTAACTTTAAGTAAGGGTGATGCTGCGGGGAGGCATGAATGAACAGGTCTGCTGTTGTGGTTACCCTAGACAAGGATGAGGAGACAATGTAGAGCAGCAGTGAATTGGTAGAGGAAAATACAGACATTGGCCAGTGATGTTCAGAAAACGGATGCCAGCACATCCATGAAAACCTACTTCTCTCACAGAGGTGTTGAATGTCACCCGAGGGAGCTGAGCAACCCTCCCACACACTTTTATATTCAAAAAGCTTAAATGAAGCGACAGAAGTCCCGTCTCATGTTTTAATGCAGACACTGTTGTGCCAGTCCCCCTTTTTCCTTTTCTTCCCATATCAGACTTTGTGCTGGTACACAATGAACACTTCTCTCGGGATCGTCTGCGGAGACACTGGCTGGGGATCTTATGATGACCTTCCTAGTGCCCCGGGCTAAAATACCCTGCTGCACCATCTGTGTCCCTGCTGAGGCTCTGCAGCAGGTTCTGACCAAGAATGTGTTTGCAGTGTACCTTGGTGGGAATCATTAGAGGCAGAAATTAACCACAACTGCAAACATGTATCTTCTGCAGCCTGCAGCCCTTTGGCAAAGGATTCAAAGGATGAGCAGGACGTGTGCCAAGAGAATTAATTAACAAAATATTAGTATTAATATAAACAGACTCTCCCATGTGTTACAGAATTACGTTTCATTATTTTGGCGTCCACCGTGAATCTATCCTGTGCCCTTTAAACTTTTGTTCTTTGTTTTGATCCACTGAAAACATATTACATCATGAAATGATCGTCCTGAGCAACCCTCTGCTATTGTTTTGTTTTGCAGTTCAGTGGATGTACAGCACCACCTGATGGACTCAGGGCTCCAGAGCAGCAGAGGAAAATGAGGAGGGAGTTCTCTGTTTCAGGCTGAACTATTAGACCGGACTTTTATTACATCTGGAAGGGGAAGTTCCCTCTACCTGCTCTTTACAAGGACAAGTAAGACCAACACACAAGGTAGAGTTGATTGGAAAGGTACAGGTTTCTGTTAAATTGATATTATTTTTCATAAAGTTGGGCAAAATGTTTGAAATCATGATGTTGATAAAAGAAAATCCTATATCTATAAATATTATGATGTAGCAAATAAATGCAAAGTCACATATAAACCACTGAAACTGAATAAACATGAACTTTCATCCTCAGCCTTAGAAATAGTATTTTCACAAAATAATCTGATCTCAAAATCTACTTAGTGTCTTTTAACCGTGTCTCAGTCTTTATCCGTGGTTTTAGTTTGCTCAGTTGTCATTGACATGGACTGAAGCCAAAGACCAACCGTTAAGCTCCAGGACCGGCTAGTAAATCAACTTTGAGTTGAGATTATTTTACACTATTTTACACTTGTACATTAATGCTTTAATAACTCATTGCTTCTTTTCCTTTAAACAATTTGATTGTAACCATTACTTGTGGATTGTAAAATGGCAGCACAATATGATCATATTATCACCATTTTCCCACAAAAAGTCAACAAATATTATCATATTAAATTTTAGCTGAGCCCTAATCATGAAAATATTATTTTAACTTTGAATGACCTTCCATTTTAAACTGAAGCACAGTTTGTCAAATACATACAAATAACTCAAGGTTGCGTTCCCGGTGGATGATAAAGTCACATCTCGAGTGACTTGTTGTTCTCAGTGAAAACATGTTGAGTTTTCATAGCTTAATCATTGTCACATTTGCCTGAAGGCACCACGCAAGCTGCTCCGCCAGTCTGTTGTGATTTTTTAGTAAATTGTGGACTAATAAAGAGGGAGGGGCCCACTAGTAACCAAAGGGACTTGACTCTCCATGATACACACAGTTTATACCCACATTTATGTGGAGAGTTCGCACCAGTTTTACTTGAAGTGATACCAGACACTTCTACCAGAGTGATGTCTCCAAAAGTACATAGGAGAGATGCTTGGGTGCTGATAAACTGATCATAATCATTTCATTTGTAATCTTTGACCTGCCCTTGACTAGTGGTATCTTTTTTTCATTGCATTTAAAATGCTTTTTTTTTTTTTTTTTTTTGTTTATTGTTTCTTAAAGAAAAGTTTGATTTACATAATATATGTTTAATTTCTAGATATAGCATTTCTAAAAGAAATAAGTTGTAGGCAGAGATACACTCAACCATTAAATAATTAATTAAATTAGTTAACTAAGGGACTGTATGAAAATGATTATGAGGGTTTGTTTTAGATTTTTGCTAAATGGTGCTGAAATGTTTGGAAGAGTAATGGAGGATCTTTTAACTCTTTCCCGCCCCATATTTATATTTTTAGTTTACCCTTATCTTTGATTTCATTGTTAGTCAAAATCAAATAATCACATAGAAATATTATACCGCGCAGTTAAAAAAGCCACGTTTTGCTGTGTTTTGCCGTAGAGGACAATGGTCCTGTCTCTGTATTGGGTTTTTTATTTTCCTCATAACAATCAAATAGTAGCTATTAGGACCAATATGAGTTAATGTTAATCTTTCAGCGCAATGTCATTCCCTGTTCCTCTGATGGCGACGTTGTGTCACATATATCCTTATGAGCATTATTTTTCTTTAAGCTTGCTTCATCTGCATAATGAAGGAAAGCACAAGTAGTAGTATAATAGTGTAGAAGGTATCCAGTTTTTCGAAGTCTTAATGTAATCCATAGTTGTTTTTCCAACATGTAGGAATATTTCTTATGCCTGTTTCAACATTTTTTTTATTTAATGGTAAGTCAATCATGTCAAGTCAGTTTTTAAATGGTGTGTGTCTTTTTACTAATAGTGACATCAACAGGATGATTTAATGTGTATGTAACCAGTTCATTCTTTATTATAAAACTAGAGATATGTATCACTATATTTTTTAAATTCTGAAATACCCTACAAACTTCAGGGTCATGAAATGTGCTGTGCTGTCGCAGTTCAACCAGAATACGTCAGTGCAGAGTGTGAGATTTGCTGATACTTTGGGAATCTGATGTGACTGTCGGTACAGGTCTTATCAGTGTGATGACACTCATTTCATAATAGAACTGAAGTGACTTGAAGTTCTCCTGCGTTCACATCAGTTTGTCCCCATCTCACCTTATCATATCATGATTATCCCAAGGCAGATAAACATATCAGAGCAAATGAGTGACTTCATTAGGGAGTCTTTCTCAAGAGCACAGATGACTCCTCTTTGATGCCAAGAATGATGCAGTGTTTTACAATTTCATCAGCATTTAAAAGGAAGAAGTGCTCCTGACTGTAAACTTTTAGTTCATGAATGATTGGAAGACATTAGTGAATCGATCTACTTCTCAAAATGTATCTTTAAAAAAGCTTTTTCTTAATGCTAGTATCTTGTATGTTTTATTATTATCATTATTATTTATATTGTGGCTATTTTATTCCAATTTATTTTGTATTATTATTATTACACTAAACTTAATACGATAATAATGAAATAGAATTATGAATAGCCAATTTCATCATGTTTACAATTATGTTATTCCTAGTAGTTTTTTATTTAAATTATGTTTTAATAAATGTATTCCCAATCATTTAAAAATATGAAAATCAACATGCAGAAACTTCCTTGAGACACAGTAATGATCTACGACAGTGGAAAACAAATGCACCCTGCGTTGGTTATTACTTTGTCTAGGTTACCATGTATGGTCACATAATTAGAGCAGGAACTGTTTTCAGAACTTTCCTAGCGTTGATTGTTTTCATGCTCATGAGAAATGTAAATGTCTGACTGCCAAAGAATCGAACTTTTAATTATTTTGATGGATTTTCCAAAAGCTTTCTGATTAAATCAGTGCTTTTTAGCAACCAATCAGCACTAATCAGTCAGAACCACCTGATTGATAGGAGCACTGACCTGATAATGTGCAACAGGCACCAGTTATGATGTGACTGATACACATGAAATACAGTTGCTTCACCGCCATCATTATAAAATTCAGTGTTTGCTCGATCGGTTACATTTATTCAGTCATCTACCCTACATAAAAATGACTACAATGAGCTGTACAGGTTTTACATGGAAAGAGAGAACGCTGATATTGGATTAGTACTTTATCCTGGCATAAATCCTGAGGTGAGGTGTGAATCTGTATCGAGAAAGAAATGTGTATGTGTGTAACTGACAAATGAGAGTCTCCTTAAATGAAAAAGGTCTGCAGTAAATTATACAAAAGTTATAATTAAATAACAAAAAGATAAAGTAGAAGCACTGCTCTGTTTCTTTAATGTGAATAGTAGCTGTTGTTATTGTAGTTTTAACTTTTGCAGTTGTTGGGTGCTGTGCTAATCAACTGTGTGATTAATTTTCCAAGCATTCAACATGTTATTCTTTATATGTTGGAAAATCAGACGAACACTACGAAACATTCTCCAATGCAATGACCAACTTATTTACATTTCACACTACTACAAGCTAAGCTAAAATTATTTAGCTTTAGTCTCAGAATTAATTAAAGATTCTAATGACAAAGATGGAAATATGCAACAGGAATGTAAAGTATTGTGATAAAACAGAGATGTCTTTGTCTTGGAGAGTCACTTCATTTTCCAGCAGAGGGCAGCAGTTACCAATCACAGGCCTTTATCTGGCAGAGCAAGTCCATGGTTTCTATTTTGAACCATTAAGCAACTAAAGTGTCATTCTCTTCTTTAACCTATGTATTTTTCTTCATTGGACTCCATTCAACAGAGAAGAATTAAAACTAAAGAACTTAGTACAAAACCAATCAGTTCAGTGAAATTCTGCAGATATACAGATTATAATTATTCACCTGTCAAAACATAATTGAAGGCAGAGGAAACTGAAGTGTCAGTGCTGAGTGCAGTGGTGCTATTTTTAACAATCATATTAATATAATGTATTAAGGAGAGATTTCTAAAGTCAGAGATACAAATGAAAGATGTTTTTCATCAGGTGATTATTCTACTGGAGCTTTATTGAACAACTGTATATTCTCAGAAAAGAATTTTGAGTACAATGCACGACAAACTTTCTCTCCAGACTTTCAAACTCACCTCCTGGGTTTGTAGCACAGAGGCTGATGAATAACCCTCCACACATCTTACGCCTTCACCCCACTCAACCTTTTAACAATTAGGCCCTAACCCCTGCGATCTCTCTGCCGTCATATATCATCATGTCCTCTACAAACCACAGGACAACACTCTACCTTAAAAATTAATAAGGCTGACAACATACTTGTCGCTATTTCAATGCCCAGCATGTCCTCTGTGACTCATCGGTTCAGCTGTAAATCAGGCCAGGAGGAGCCTCAAGGGATTGTGTTCCTCTAAAGCTCCTTCAAAACACTTTATATGGAGCATCAATAACCAAACGCTTTGCAATAACACTTATTGGCACGGCAGCATGAAATACTATTGATTGTTAGGGTTAGGGAATGAAAATCAGCAGGAGCACTAGCTGCTGCTCGCGTTGTTGCCTTTTCATGATTTTTGTCTGTATTCTCTCTCCAGTATCAGCAAGGATGAAGGCAGAGCAGCGTGAGGCATCATGGGTTATATTTAATCCAGCCTTGCTCCTCTTTGGGATAATAACTTTTTTGCTCCATTCCAGGACTTGTCTGTCATCTTGACATGGCAATATCTCCCAACTCCACTGTTTCATAGTCAGTTTCATTTACTTCCAAATACCATTTCACACCCTGCTGGCTTTAACTAGGTATTATACAGCGTGTGGGGAGTGTGCTGCAGATTGAATCGTGACAGAGACAACAACGTTTCTGGTGAAAAATAAGTGAATATTGTAAGTGGCAGACTATATAAAATGATTTTTTGCTCCATTTTCTTGGCATGAATTTGTGTGTTTGTCATCCTGGTCCCTCGAATTCATATGGGATAATGATAAAATTTGCTGCTTTTATTTGGTTTTTGGTTTCAAATTACGATTTGTATCGAAACAGAGAGCAGTGAACAATTCATATTCCTGTGAACCAGAGTTTTAAATGGAAATGGTAATATGCTTTATTATAATAGCTGATATAATACATGAATATGGTTAGTTTTATTATAGCTTTTTAATCTAGGCAGGGGAAAACAGCTAACCTGGCTCAGTACAACATCTAAAGCTCACCATGTTACAGTATATCTTTGTTTAGCATTTGTTATGTAGGTTAGGTGTTAGGTAACTTCCAGCATTTTTTTAACTTGTTGTTTTCCGTCTTTATGCTAAGCACGGCTGACCATCTCCAACCTTCAGCTTCATATTAAACAAAAGAATAAGCGTATCTCGCAAAATGTCAAATTATTCCTTTAACTGTCTCAGTTTCGTTAAAATGAGAATTTCAACATTTATGAATTGAATTGTGCTCAACAGATGTCCGTTAAAGGCTATCCAATTAGTTAAACTAATAACGTTAACCGTCAAATTAAAATTTCAAGCTCTAATGTCAACGTATTTTGAATAAACAAGGTGGGTCAATAAGGAGCGTTAGTATTGTTAACAGCTGAATGTGCCTTCTTTTAATAGAATATATTTATTTTATTTTGTTAACTTAGCCAATGAATAAATAGCCATACCATATTTCCCAAAATGTCAATTCCTTTAACAACTGCTTCTGTGGTTTTAGTTCTTGTTTGTTTTTGCTGGCGTGTCAATCACAGTGGACATTAGAAAGTTGGTTGTATTGTATTGGCTTATGTCCTTGTCACACGTACAGTGGTAGCACTAGTACTAGTGTACCTGCTGTAAACGGAGAATATTGTGGGTTATATTAGTAATCATCAATGAGAACCTACTGCCTGCCTGTTTAATTTGTTCTGGACTTGACCCTGTTCTCCATAATTCAAGAAGTTCACATACATAAACTCAACAACACCAAAACCAGGATGATTGTTTCTGTCCACAGATGTTATTGTTTTAGTTATTTATTCATTCTTCTCCAGTAATCGCCCTGCTAACGCCCACCGGGGCCTCAATATGGAGAGATTGCCCCTGGATGTGTGCACCTTGATGCCAGTAGGTGGTCCTGCCAATGGCTTGGTGGGTGAGCATGGTGTAGTCCTTGCTGCCACTGCTGCTGACATATCAGAGCTGTTTATTAAGAGGATGACAACTCTATCAAGCCCCATAAGCGGGCCCTCGTGCACAGGAGTTCTTTTGTTACTTTCGGGGAGGGTGTCATCAATCTTGCTGCCATGCTACTCTCTTGAGCTGTTGATGGCAAACACGATTCCTCCCTTTCTGCCTGGCCTCTCCCGCCTCGCAGTCTGGAATCAGGCGTGGTGAGGGGGATCGGGGAGATAGGAGGACTTTCCCCGAGAGTGCCTTTTCTTGACAGGCGACAGAGCGGACCGTTTGGACACCAGGGGTGGATATATGGGACCATGTAATGAAAAGACGTTGACAGGACCTGCTTGCTCTGTAATGAAGGTCCTCTGGAGCTGTGAATGGATACACACATCTTTCACGCTTTTGTCTCCCTGCCTTTCCCACAGAATCTATCTCATCCATTTTAACCAAAAAAGAAAGTGTAAGAGAAGCATCCCAGACAACAGCTCACAGTGTTAAACATTTACATGAAACAACGTGGTGTGAATTTTTAATGAAACGGCAACTAAGTTGATTTACACCCACGATTTGTAGCTAAATCCCTTCTGCATCAGCCCATGAAGGTGCAGTTGAATGTTCAGCCTCTTTCCTCTCTCTGTCAGCGCTACTCAAGACTCAGTGTAGCTCACAGAGATGGACTATGATGTATGTACTCCACTTTAGCATTGGCTGAGGTCACAGACTCCATAAATGTCTTAGACAAGTCTGATATTTTAATCTCTTTTTAGTGAGGGGATGTTGGGCCTCTGCCCAATCAATACACAGGGCAATAGCCTTGCCAAGATATCTCATGGTAGCTTTTCATTGTTCTGTCTGGAAGCTGAAATGTCAACCAGAATAGCACTGCTCAAACTGAAGCTGAAATCCGGCTGTCTGTAGTCAAAAACATCATTTTTTATGATCTGGAAGCTTCTGACAATAATGAACACAGAACTTGGCGATTGCAGTCTGAAGATAACTCTCGTCTAAGGAAGAGGGGGCAGACTGACACCTGAAATTTGCTTTTTTTTAAATTCTCAAATCAAGTCCAATCAGTTTAATTCATCAGTCAACAATAGCTGAAAAAGCGAGAGAGTAGCGGGTTGGGGAGGGGGCTGTGCTGCTGCCTTTGTAAGCATATGCAGCCAAAAATATCAAGACACTCTCTCACATTAACATTGCTAATTTGTTTGCCAATGGTTTCTAAGGCGCTGAATAATTGGCTGTGAGATATTGTTTGCTCAGGTGTTCCGCATAATTGAATTCTGTATTGAAAATACTGTGGATGAATGTTGGAAGAATACTGAAAAGAATCATGCACTTTGTTATACATTTTCTTTGAAATGGAGCTATTGGTGTAGATTAATTCTCATCCCAATAGCGACTAGTGATGATTGCAGCACATTAATTATCTGGCTAATGTATAAAGCACACACGTTTTGAATTTTAAAACAACTTAACTCGTGTTCACCCGTTTCCAATTAATGTCCTCTTGTTGGATTTCTTTTTGTGGACCCTTTTAGAGATGATATGGTTTCCTTGCACATGATGACCTTTTGAAACTCTCAGATTGATTTCATGCATCCATTATTCTACCGAAACGCTGCTTTTGTCAGTGCTCTGCTTTGAGCTGCATGCTGATAAGCCCATTAATGTGTGTTGCTGTGTAGCTCAGCCCATAAGCACATGTGGAAGTGATATAGCGTCCAGCTGGACACATGTGTTGACAGAGCCGGATGATGTATTTGATCATAGTTAGTTGTGAGGAGGGTCTTGGTTGGGTTTGATTCAGCTGCCCGACGCTGACCTAATGCCTCAGCTCAATCAGTCACCTTGTCCTCCCCTTGACTCCTCACCCCGTGATCCTTCCCTCCCACCCCGAAGGACTCAAGAAAAACAACCCAAGTGCTTAAGACCCTCCCTTCGCTCAAACCCCTGTCTGGACTAAAATGAATTAGATATGAAATCAATGCTGGGTCCTCAGGTTGTTTTCTCAGAGCACTCTACACTGTCTCTTCGCAGTGGCGTAGCACAAAAATCTTTCATGCAAATGCAGCCTCGGTTGGCCCCCTTCTCCAAATAAAGAACCAGTGTGTAGGATTCAGTTGCATCGAGTGATGGAGTTGCAGATTGTAACCATCTGAACACAGCTCGGTCCTCCGTGTGTGTAGGAGAATCTATCATGGGCACAAAACTCACGAAAAAACAGAAAACCCCAATCTAGAGCCAGTGTTTGTTTGTTGTTCTGGGCTATTGTAGAAACATGAAGGTTCGACATGGCAGCTTGTGTGGAAGAGGACCTGCTCCATCTGTAGATAAAAAATGACTCATTCTTCATTTTTGAATGAAAACATACCTATGAA